>NC_049237.1:913384-1005934 GCF_011100685.1 Canis lupus familiaris
ATCATGTCTTGTGTTTCTTGTCACTCTAAGAAGTCCTGATTTTCACAGGAAATTGCCATGTTACACATATTTTCAAATTAATGATCAGTTATTATTTCAGTGAAGGTTTAAGTGGTGAAGAGCTTCAAAGCATTATATACTAGGCTTTATGGGGAAACTTGGTATAGGTTTTGGTATTCTCCTAAAGCATTTTCCCAAAGTTCAGAAACTAGTGGGCCAGATGAACACATAAACAACACCAAACGATAACACAAAACCTTTGGGATGACACTAAATAAGAGAAATACTGTTATAGGTGAATGATGTGCTATGATGGTAGGAGGGAAGAAAAGTTAATTTTCTATCCAGCAACTGATTCTAGTTAAAGGAAAACTTAATAAATAAATCAGAATTAAGAAAATGCTTGTTTCTGTATTAATCTTGATAAACCTAACATGAAAGATAATGTACACTGTACAGTAACATTATAAAATTACTGAACTATCTCCAGAAATATTCTGATATTTGAGCCTTTAGTACTCATTCCATGAAGACTCTTCCTTCTCACATAATGCAGTACTCCTAGTCTTCATTAAATATGGCTAATGCAATAAGTATTAGGCTCTGAAAATTTCTTCAGAATTACATTTTTGTTAAGAAAAGATTTAAGGATCTTAGCAAAAATAGGTGTTTTTTTCTTGACATTTATAAGAGAATTGGATAGGATCATAAAAGTCTGTTTGGGTTAGTATAGAGAATCTAGTCAGTACTGTTTTACAAAACTCTTTGCTGTGATGGATATGTTGTAAAATTCTCACTGTCCAATGCAGTGGCCATTAGCCCCATGTGAATCTTGAGTCCTGGAAGTGTGGCTGTTGCAACTGAGGAACTAAATTTTTATTTTATTTCAATGAATTTAAATTAAAACAACCACATCTGGCTAGTGGCTGCCGTATTGTATAACCAGCTCTAGAATGAATATATGAAAATTGGTTGGGGCACTCTTGGTTAATTGATGGGGTAAGGAAACCAGAGCTGACAAACCAAGGTAACCGGTGGAGCCTCTGCTAGTCCCTGAAGCCCACGCATTCCTCATTTTCCTCTTCAGTGCATACAACTAATGTGGCAGGTCTGCCGCTTGATCCTAAAGGAGCAGGTGATCCTGACCATAAAAGTATGATAAATGATGCATCTAAGAGGTGGCAAAGTGTAGCCACCTCCTCCTTCAGGAGAGCTACCTCTAATGAATTTCATCGTTTCCTTTCCAAGGTGTGCACGTCTAGTAGGAGACAATCACTAATTGCCTGCTGACTAGATCGTCAAACAAAGTGAGTAAGCTATACAATTGGAAAGGAGTAGATAAATAGAAAAGATTGTGAATGTGGAATGTATAGTATTTGAGATTTTCATTGCATTTGTTTTGAACTTATAGATCAAGTTGGGAATAATTGGTATTTTACCAGTATTGAGTCTATGAATCCATAAAAATAGAATATTTCCTATTCTTTTACATCCAATTTGTCTCATCCAAGTTTTATAATTTTCCACATATAGGTTTCATACACATTGGTTTTTAGTTTTGTTACATTGTGGTCTGAAAACATACTTGTATGTTTTTTATTATCTTAATTTTTTTATGCTGTGATCTGTGGTGTCTCTGAATATGGTATCTTGTGGAGTCCGCCGAGTGAGCTTGCAAAGGCTGTGTATTTTTCTCTCATTAGGAGTATTCGCCACCTACTGTCAATGTCGGTTAGATCAAGTTGATTCATAGGGTTCTATATTCTACCGATTTCAGGTTCAGCTCATCTATATCCTTACTGATTTTCAGCCTGCTAGGTCAACCAGTTCTTGAAAGAGAGGTGTTGATATTTCTAGTCATACATACAGTTTAAACTAATCTAAGTATACTTTGAAATGATGCTATACCACTTCACATAGAGTACAGGTATCTTTTAATAGAGTATTACCAATTCGTCCATCGTAAGCCTTAGGAAAATTCTTTCATTCATTTCACTTGGCTATATGCTATATCAGCTAGTAACATCATTATTACTGTTTTAGATAAACAGGTATTGGTCAACTGATTTTATTTTTATTTTTTAAAAGATTTTTTGATTTATTTTAATAGAGAGCAGTAGGAGAGAGAATGTACTCAATGTGCTCATAGCTGATTTAACATAGCCAGGGAAAGAAATAGCAAACTTGAACATAGGGTAGCAATAATTACCCAAACGGAAGCGCAAGGATACAAAAGTATAAATCACATTCCTACCATCAATGCCTGACAGACCCAGTTGCTCTCCATCTGTGCACTGCTACATATTGTCATCCATTCTGATTTGGTCCTAAAGATGATATGTAGTAATATCTCATTATAGGCTTTTTTGAAGGATAACAATATTTTATTTAATAGTTTTCTATACATTTATACCTTGTAAATATTTAGACATAGGAGATAGTACCTACCCTTCCCATCTTGATCCCCATCAGACAAATGTTTGGAGGCGAGCCTGTGCTGAGGCATTGTAGGGCAGTAACAGGGAAACAGTTACTTTCAATCCCCGACACCATTCTAGAGTGGACTTTACAGAAACACACCATGGGCTGCCTGGGTGCCTCAGGTCATCATCTCATGGGGTGTGATATGAAGCCAGGGTCGGGCTCCACGCTCAGCACGGAGTCTGCTTGAGGAGTCCCTTCCACTGCCCCCCTCCCCACTGCCTGCTAACGTTCTCTCTCTCACACACACAAATACATCTTTTTAAAAAAGAAATAAACTCTGTTAACACAGCAGGAATTCCTTCTCTAGGTTGACAGTATAGATGCTGACCTATGTATTTCCATGTGTCAGTTAATCATGCTCCCATTTCTAATCTATTTTTTATCTCAGAAGTTTCTAAGGATGTCCCATCTATTTCTCTTGGTCCTTACTCATAACAACAGATCTTTTCTTGCATTTTTTGTCCGGTACACTTTATTTCTTTATGTAAATCCAAGGTTTTGACATGTTATCTTGCTCCTTTAAAAGAACTTTCAAAATGCCTTATAGTACAGTCTGCAAACAATAAATTTTTCTTAATTTTTAAGAAAATGCTTATTTCATTAATTGAACAGTTTCATCTGATGTAGAATTCTACACAGGTAGTTTTTTTTCTTTTTCATACTTTCATAGTTTGACTGCTCTCTCTTCTCTTTGCATAGATTCTGATGACCAGCTGGCTCTAATTATTGTCATTCCTTTGCAGGTAAGGTTCCTCCCCTCTGGCTGCCTTAAAGGTTTCTATTTGTCTTTTGTTTTCTGCACTTTCAATATGAATTGCCTAGGTGTGTGCTTTTGATATTTATCCCACTTGTGTTTTCTGAGCTCCTGGGATCTGTGATTTGAGGAAATAAATCATTGTGTCTTCAAATATTTCATCTGCTCATTTCCCATTCTTCTCCTTCTGTTATCCCAATTACTTAAATGTCGTACTTTTTACTTTGTCCCAGTCTTGGGTGTTGTGTTTTGTTTGCCTGTTATTGCCCTACAATGCCTCAGCACAGGCTCGCCTCCAAACATTTGTCAGATGGAGATCAAGATAGGAAGGGTAGGTACTATCCCCTATGTTTAAATAGTTACAAGGTATAAATGTTTAGAAAACTATTAAATAAAATATTGTTATCCTTCAAAAAAGGCTATAATGAGATATTACTACATATCATCTTTAGGACCAAATCAGAATGGATGACAATATCTAGCAGTGCACAGATTGAGAGCAACTGGGTCTGTCAGGCATTGATGATAGGAATGTGATTTAGAGGAAAATTTGCAATCTCTTATGAATTTAAAAATATACTTCCCATACCATCCAGCAATTACTTTCTAGGTATTTACTCAGGAGAAATGACTACTGATATATTCAATAGTATGGATGATGATAATAAACAGTGTGCACCCCGTATACTTGTTATGCAGATTAAATGACTTAATATATGTAACAAATTTAGAACAGTGCATAACACATGAACACAATTTAAGTACTAGTTGTTTGCTTTTTTTATTGTTTTTATTGGACATTAGCACAAGTTTTCATTGGAAACTTTCTAGTAGTACTTATAAGAATGAATAACATGGAAGGAAATGGAAACTTTTGGTGGGCAGAGCAGAACCAGAGAATGTATATTATAAGATGTAAGAAGCACTAGAGTAAGAATGTTTTTCTCTCTTGTTCACTGATATAGGCCAAGTATCCCAAATAGAGTCTGGCATAGAGAAGTCAATAGATGCTTGTGGAATTGAATCAGCATGGACATGAAGGTACAATTCCCGCATGTCCAACACTTATGAAAATTAAACATTCCATTACATGTGAACATCTACAGCTCAACATGTAATGCACATGGGAATAGAATTTGAAATTGTTTCATGAACTACTGTCCCAAACTTGAAAAATGAAATCTGCATGAAGTAGATAATTTGCAGGTAGGAAAAAAGGCTACAAAGGGCCTTGGTGATAAGTCAAAGGCATCTGATAGGACTAAAAGAAGATGGCAATAATTTACATTAGCTGAGGGAAAAAATGGGAGGAAATGGAAAAACTCTAAGGAAACAAGTTTTTGTTGATCAGGGAATTCCTTACTTCTTCTCTATGAGGAACGTATCACACTGAACCTTGCACAGTTAAACTTGACAAAATTTGGTTTCATCTTCCTCCCTTCCTTTTTGCTAGTCTATATGGTTAAGAGATGACCAATATGAATGGAAGTTCACAAAATGATTATCATGAAAACTAAACTTTTAATTCTGCCTTGGACGTCCATATACAGCTTGCTTTAAAGTCTTAGGAACACCTTTTTACATGAGCAGAATGGCTTTACATAATGGCCCCAGATGCTTCATTACAAAAGAGATAATGTACCTTCTTCAACACCTCAAGCTGAGCATCCCTGACTGCTCTTCAGTGAGTGAGCCAATTATGTCAGTTAGTTGGCAAGGGACTAGAGCAAGTTGCTACTATCATGTGATTCTGTTTACTTTCCTGTGATACTTCCTATGAAAAGGAACTTTACAGCATTGTTCTATCTTTTCTATTCTCCCATTAGTCTGTTTTTCCTGAGACACATATTCTTACGCTTTAGGTTATCATGAACTATTGGTGAGACCATGGCTGATTTGCAAGATTGACTTGCACACTGAACTCAACTTGATTTTGTAAACAGCTAATGCAAAGAGAGATACTCTGGGTCTAAGCAATTCTCTATTCAAAGTCTTGTGCATTCAGGCAAAACTGAATTCCCAATCTTGATATGTTGTGAGTCTATAATTTTAGAAGAGATGCAGGGGTGTGGGTCTTGATGAATGCAAGTTAATATGGCCACGCATATTACCTGTCCAGAGTCAGTCTTTTCACCCAACTGATCTCTCATTGGAGAGTGCATGAAATAGGACAGTACATTGGAAAAACGGGGCCAGAGTGAAGAAACGGAGCTGAAGGAAACAATGTCTATGAGTGAAATGTGAAATCTCTAAAAAGTGAAATGCTTTTGCTATGCTGTAATGGAAGATGAACTAAAATTTTATCAATAAGCAGTCTTAAAGGCCACTTCTAAAAGAACACTCCTCTTATATTAGTTCAGTGATACAGAAGAGTAAATATAAAATAACTGTGAAAATATAAGAATATAATGATAGATATTAAATTAGTTGTCCCTTCCCAGTAGCATGAATAAAGAGCTATCAACCATAAATTTCAATGGAATTACCTATTGGATGACAAAACCCCTAATATAAAGAGATTTTAGATCCAGTTCCTAAACTGACTACTAGTAATTATTCCTATAGAAAAACAGATTTATTCCTAAACATTGGCAGTGAACTATGTCAGAGTAAACTACTTTTTTCTTCAGGTTAAAATAAATTTTAAAAAATACCTCAAAGGGTTCATAGTTATCTGGAAAATCAAATTTAAGTGCATAATCTCAATATCAATAAATTTAACCTATTGTGATAGGTTTATGTAGTACACAATTTAAATTAGCAATGCATACTTCATGAAAATTAAACTGTTTCATATGTAGTTATAAAAAGGTGAAGATGAAATCATCAAATACGAAAGAAAATACTAGTATCAATAGATATTTTATTTTTATTTTTTAAAGATATTTTAAATATTCCACAAAAAGTCTATATATTGGCATGTCTACGTGTGTGTTTATACAATTTTTTTGCGTAAGCATAAGCATACATCTGTGTATATATGTGCATATATACTTATTATATAAACAGGTAGAATGTTAAGGATTTTAAGAGGAAACTGTAAAGAAGAAGAAAGAAAGCATTGCTTATCCTCAGACTCGAGAGACTGTTATTTTACATAGGTTCACACTAATTTAATCTGTAGCTCGTCTAGGTGAGTAAGTATCCACAATATGCCTTTAACCTTATGATGTAACCAAAAGTCCCTTTAAAAAACAAAACAAATAAAAACAAGGCTTAGATATAAAAGCCAGGGTCTACTTGACAATATTTCATGTAGTTCTGATGAATTTTAAGAAAGATTATGTTCATTTAGACAGGTACCTTGCTAAAAGTTGAGCATCTTGATTTCTATGACTTTTAAATATTAGAATTATCATGTATATTTGGCACAGACGGTAAATGTTTACTAAGTGAGTATTGACTTAGGTCTTGGGTATTTTAAATGGTTGAGTTTCTGAGTTGATAAGCAGGACAACTGAGTTAAGTTTGTCCTTATTAAAAAGGAAAAAGGTGTGTGTGTATATGGATTTCTGAAATTTTAATGACATTTATACTATTCAGCTAACATTCAATTTATTTTTTGACTATTAATATGAAATCTTCCTTTATTGAAGCACATTATTAATTTCCTGGTTGCTTTTATTATTGCCCAAAGGTAGTAGAAAATTCAAATTCAGTTAAGTTAAAGTTAAGCAATAAAATTTATAATAACTATGAATAAATACAAAGATTAACATACCTTTTTCCATGAAATGTGACAATGTTATGATCACAATGCACATCTACCACTTGAACCTAATCCGTATTTTTGACCTAAGAAATCCTATCCATTAACTTTTCCTTTTTCTTGATATTATACCATTAAGAATAATCAGTAGGAGAGTCAACCCCATGTACAGCACTGTGAGGTGAATACCAAAATGAAGTAGTATCTGTATAACAGCCAATCAACCAACAATGTCAACGAACAACCATTTTTGACAGCAAGAAGAAATGCATGCTATGATTTATTTATTGACAATGGTTTCCAGAATGTACTATATCCACCTCAAGGATGCATAAGTTACATTACTGGGGTAGAATAAGAGAGTATTAGAATTATTTTATTAATCTTTTAGTTTTCTACTTTTGGTTTCCTGTAATACCTTTATTAATCATGAACAGAGAATCATAATATATTACAGATATATCGTCATATATTTTTTAACTGGTTGAAGAATATGACACCAAAAAAGTTGAAGACTTTTAGGGAAGCATGTTAGGGAGTTTAACTGAAAAGTAAAATTGAATATAGAGAAAATGTTGGGTTAAGTGCTTATTAGAGTGGTTTAACTATCAGCTTTATCATGTAAGTGGTTCTGCTATGGTTCTCACTTACATTTCTAAAAATTTGTATCAGCAGGAAACAGATGTACACTTCAGGAGGTAGCCAAGGAAAATATAATACGAGAACTACTTATACAGGAGTCAATAGAGTTTAGATAAAACAAGGAATTGGTTGTACACTGGGCTAGTAATCAGCGGTTAAGTCATCACTATTCCTAAATCTTAAACGGAAAGGGAGAAGGCAATTATATGAGCTCATAAAAAAACCTTTTTGCAGAGGGTCACCTGACAGAGACTGTGGCCTTTGGTTTGGGGACAGATGATGTCTACTCTCCAAGGAAGAACCAAGGGAGTAGATATCTTGACTTTACTTTTTGCCACCCTCCAAACTCTTCCTGGTCCCTCCCCTTGGCCGGATCCAATCTGAAGCCAGAGAAGGACGTGCACAGATGTAGTCCATACAGGACAGCCTCCTTGGGCATAGTTTGAGAAAGAAAGTGGAGTGTGGATATGCAAGAAAAAATTGAAAATTTCCTGCTGCATTCCACTCCTCTTTATTCTTGGCATCTTTTCTTTTCCAGATGAAAAAAAGGTGTCTCTAATACAAGGGATACATGAATCCCATCACCTACCATAACCTTATGACTTGATGTCAGTTTAGTCATATTCCCACATAAAATCTATAATGTTGGCAAACCTCAGTATGCCAGCTTTATGTAAAATCTAGGGGGAAAAGTGAGAGAAGAAATTCTCAACATAAAATATAGCTGCCATAGTCCCATAACTTGTGTAACCTCTCATATGACCTTAAATGGCAATTATATATTCTTCTAGCTACATCCACTCAATGTGTATTCCAAGCTCTGTCAGTGACTGGGCTATAGTATTCTTTATCTGGCGATATGATCTTGTGGTATAAGCCTTTGATTGCTCTGCCTTGATTGGATTGCTTCATTATTCTGTTACCTGACCTTTTATAGAAGTGAGGCAATCCAGAGAAACCTCTAGGTTCTAGAAATGGTTCTTGCTTCCATTGTGCGGCAGCAACCTGATTTCCTATTGTTAAATAACATCAATCACCTCAACCATGGTTGTAGTCCCTTTCTCTGCCAGTAAGTTTAAGAGCTCGAGGAGTAACAATGGCCTGAGGGCATACTTACTTTCCAATTTAACAGAGATTGTGTTGTCTAGGGGAAGCATTTCTTCTGTGTAAACTAGGGCACTTCTACCTATTTGCTGAAAGAAGCTACTCTCACTACCTTCCTCAGTTTCTGGATTTGTGCATTTTGACAGCAGGAGAGATGGCATGTGTTGGATAATGGTGTAAGGTCTGTAACATCTGGTGGGCCATCCCAAATCCACAAGATTTTGTCTCTCGAAAGATGCTACAGCAGTCTTTAGCAGATTATTCCATTCTATCAGATCTGCTACTTGTAGATGTTGAGACCAGTGGATTTGGGGTGAGCTCATGGACACATTTCTTTTGTTGCAAACTACTTCCCTTTGTCTGAGGTAAGATGTCAGATCCAAAGAAAATAAGGATTTTGTAAGCCTACATACAGGTCATGATGCTGACAGAATTGTGACCAAAGAAGGAAGATTCCATATATGTCTCTTCCTGCAAGAAAACATATTTTCCCATCGTGATAAAAGGAGTCAAGTAGAAACAATGTCATACCAGTTAGACAGAAGGTGCCCTATGAATGGCTTTGTGTTGTCTTCTGCCAGCACACTGGTTGGCCATAACTGTATCAACTGTAAAGAGGATTTTTGGTGTGTGTGTGAAGAGAATTTCATGTTGTCAAACCTGGCCCCCTGTGTTATCCTGGCCTACTAGTAACTTTCCCATTGAGAAACCACTTGGATTAATGAAAATGAAGACTAATAGCTATAGAATAGGTAATTTTGTGCGTCTGATTATTGAGGTCCCTCTGCAGCGTCAGCCTTCTCTGGAAGATTAAATGGGACATGAATATCCATAGTTTATGCTCTTTCGAAGGGGACCACTCCTATACTTCATCAGAACTTCTTGTCATCAACTTTTCAATTGGGTTCTTTTAAGTCCCTTACCAGTGGCCCAACTTGTCAGCTACTGCTCGAGGATTAGTGTAGATCACGACCTCAAGCTCTCTCTCCCTTTATGCTGGTTGGGGCATAGGGGGTGGGTAAAATGGGTATATTTTCACAAACTTGGTGAATCCAGGTGGGATGACATATCAAATGCTGGGAGGTTTAGCATTTGTATCTTAGGAAACAATTTATATTAAGTATTAGGCTATGTAAGGGCTTCTTTAAAATGACATTGTTATGGAGCCTGGGTGACTCAGCTGATTAAACATCTGGCTCTGCTCAGGTCATGATCTCAGGGTCCTGGATAGAGCCCTGTGCCAGGTCACACTCAGTGGGGAGTCCTCCTTCTCCCTCTCCTCTCTCTCTCTGCCCCTCCCCCCGCTCATGCTCTTCTCTCAAATAAGTAAAATCCTAAAATAAAATAAATAAAATGACCATTTTTCTACTTGAAATGTGCTTACAGAGGGCTTCCCAAAGCAGCTGGCAGCCTAAATTGTTGCTTTTTGCCTTCCGAATTTGTTTGTTTGTTTGTTTTTGTTTTTTTGGCAGTGTAGGCAGAGGTTGGAGGTGGATTTCCTACTTAAAGCTCAAACTAAGGGCTATTACTAGAGCTATTGCAAGATGAAGGTCTTTTAAAGAGTTTTAAATGAGGAAGCTCATTCTTAATGTAGAAGGAAGTAATTTCATATTTCAACATTATTATATTACCTCAGCGAACACTTTAAACGCTGGGTCAATTGTTTCCAGGAAACATTTATGACTCTAGCATGTGCCAAACAACCTTCTTACTGAACGTAAGAATAGCCCTAGCTTAATAGATGTGTACCATGTTTTTGAAGGACGATTAATGAAAACAAAGTCAAACATTTTATACTAATATAGGAATTTGCTTTTTCCTAAAAGAAACCAAGGACTTTGCTACTTGTCTTTGCTCGGCTACTAAATGTTTTCCTTATCTGTAAGCTGTACTGAAGCTCCTGGAAAGAACTTTCCAGCTGGGGGAAAAAAAAAACACCATAATTCTTTATGGGTGATCTACCTGTTTTTCATCTTATGTACAGTGAGAAGCTTTCCTTCCTTCAGGAACTCCACCCTACACTGATCCTTCTTTTTTCATGCCACCAGCATCCTACTGACTTTACTTTGTACCTGTCACTGTCACAGCAAGTTGTGTCTCTCTTCACTGAAGCCACATTTCTGATTAATATGGGCTGAATCATCTTATGTGGCAAGGGACTGATTGAGAAAATACAGATAATTCTAAGAAAGGATTAAAAACTCTTCTAATGAATCGCTACTAACTTCACTGATGACAAGGGCATGTACATCATGGAACTTAATTTTTATAGAAATGGGCTATTTTGGAACATTCTTCCATGATCTCTTTTTCTCATTTGATAATAATATGAACATCCTCCATATCATTAAATTCTTTTGTATAGGAAATTTTTAATTATTGTATGGTTTCATTAATATAATATAGTTTATAGTATTTACTGCATGTGCATATGCGTATATTCAGAGAGAGAGAGAATATATATTTATTTTCACCTACATCTACAGACACATAATACAACTTTAATCAGCTATGTTGGTAAAACTTTGGACATATTGTATTTATAGTTTCTGAGAAGATATTTAAAAAAAAAAATTCTTGAGTTAAAGGTTATAAGCTGTGTTTCATCTTCTTGTATAGAGCATTAATAGGAAGGTGTGATACGGGCAACCCACTATAGTACTTATGTGCATTGTCATATACATTCATTCATTCATTCATTCATTCATTTTGTTTCTAAGTTAACTGCGGTATAATTGAAAAATAAAAATCATTTAGATTGATGATGAATAATGTGGTATTTGGGTTTTTTGTTGTTTTTTTTTAAGATTTATTTATTCATTCATGAGAGACACACACAGAGAGAGAGAGGCAGAGAGCCCAGGCAGAGGGAGAAGCAGGCTCCTCCAGGAGCCCAATACAGGATTCGATCTTGGGATCCCGGGGTCATGACCTGAGTCGAAGGCAGCTGCCCACCCAGGCGTCCCTACAATGTGGTATTTTGATATATGTGTCTCCCATCCAAGTACTATAACCAGGCCCGAACCCTGTTTAGCTTCCAAGATCAGATGAGATTGGGCATGTTCAGGGTGGTATGGCTCCCATCGCTCATGCTCTCTCTCTCTCTCTCTGAAATAAATAATAAATAAATAAATCAGATATATAAAAAATAAAATAAATTTTTCTCACTCAGTTTTTTCTACCTGTAGATTGTCTAATCTCTCTTTTCTCAAATAAACAATGCTCATTGTAAAGGAGACATTTCTGCAATTGAGAAAACAAGTTCATAATACAGTGTACATAACCAATAATGAAATTAATTTGTAGTATTCCATTGATAGATTGGTCAATTTGTTTGTTTTTACGTAGTTATCCTCCTTATCGATAGGAATTCTAAGATAAAAGTCAATCTCCTTAAAATCTTTGCAGTATGAACCATGATAAAAAAATGAAATATATATATATATATATTCACACGCACATATATGTAAAGATTCTGCTTTTATATTTCTACAAGCTTTCCAATGTCATTTTGAGTGAACTTAATCATTATTTTTTAATGATTTCACCATATAATTAGGAAAAAAAATGACTTACAGCACAGTATATTACTTTTGCAGTTCAATCGAGCTTTGGAATCCGGCATTTCCATTCATATTCAAATTAATAATCATGAAATCATAATGTAGATTTTGTTGCCTTTTGTGTTACATTTGCCTGTTAGAGCAGAAAAGTTAAATAAATATTTTACTGATGCTTCCTTTTTTTTAAGTTTGGGCTTTGGGGGACATGATATTGTGTGGATGTAGGTGGTCTTTTTTTCTTTTTAAGCTATGTAGAGGAGAGAAATGAACGGGTTAGAAAAGAATAGGAGTTGCTTTTTAAACAAATTACAGACCAGAGATAACCACATACCCAATCCCTTAATCTGTCCCATTTCTTATTTATATTAATTGAAGAAAAAATACTGGCTTTGTAGCAAGATGCATTCTTCCAAGTAACACTCAGAAAAAGAAAAAGGCTACTTCCACATTGTAATTACTTAGCATTCTTTTTCATTTTTGCTTGAACAAGGTGAAAAATGTCAGTAGGTCTGCTCATGCAAAAGAAAAGAAGTATAAAATATCAAACATGCATTCATTAGAGATTATTATAGAAAAGAGTATTTAACTTTAGGGAGGAAACACTTAACCTGATACACATTAAGTTCTCCTCTCTTCTCCTCTAAGAAAATGAGAATAATTAAGGAGAATGATTACAGGTGCTGCTAATTGGTTCCAACCTTAAGGACACCACTTATGACACTTTTGTTTTTATTGATGATAATTCTATAACATAATCATACTTACTCTTATTACCATTGACAAAACTATCGTCTTGAGAATGCTAAGCACAGCAAATGGCTGTACCTTTGAATATATTACAAAAAACAAGTGCTTTTGTGTGCCTTAGTTGATCTTCATGCCATTAGATGTAGCTGAGTGCCACGTTTTTTCCACTTGGAATAAATGTTAACCCTGACTACTTCCTAGACTTGGTAGCATTTGGTGGACTCCGGTGCATTTTTCTGCAATGTGATATGCACTTGTTGGAGTGTATAGAGGGAATTTATTTTTTATTTTTATTTTTTTAAAGACTTCGTTTATTTATTCATGAGACAGAGAGAGAGGCAGAGACACAGGCAGAGGGATAGCAGGCTCCCTATGGGGAGGCCCATCCAGAACTCGATCCCAGGTCCTGGGATCACAGGATCATGACCTGAGCCAAAAGCAGATGGTCACCCATGAGCCACTCAGGTGCTCCTATAGAGGGACTCTAAAAGAAATGTAAATGGTGAGTTGATTTCTTAATTTCTAAGAATTCTTGACCTCAAAATCTTTAATCACTTTTGATTTTCTGAAGGACTTTTAAAATTTAAGAAAAATTTTGAACAGCTCTTCTTTTAATGTTATTTTTCCCTTGAACTCTTCACTCTTTTAAAGAACACGTACATATGCATGTGTGTATACATGTATTAACTCATATCACGTTAGTTTTCAAAAACTTTTTCTTCTCTCTTTCCATAACTGCCATCATTTTTATGAGAAAAAAAAGCAACTTTAAATAGTGTGTTCCTACTCTCTAGTCAGTTACCTTGCCCAAGTCCTGAAACCTTAACTGAGGGATCCCTGGGTGGCTCAGCGGTTGGGCGGCTGCCTTTGGACCAGGGAGTGATCCTGGGGTCCCGGGATCGAGTCCCGGGATCAAGTTCTGGGTCAGGCTCCCTGAGGAAGCCTGCTTCTCCCTCTGCCTGTGTCTCTGCCTCTCTCTCTCTCTGTCTCTGTGTGTGTCTCTCATGAATAAATAAATAAAATTCTTTAAAAAAAAAGAAAAACAAGGAATTTGGATACATGCGGTGACACAGAGAATGAATAATGTACTGCACACACACACATAAACAAATGCACAAAAAAGAAACTTTCTTGAGAATTTTATGCCATGTCTTCAAAACAGAGATGATAGGCATATGAGGTATAATGCAACAGCTGATGACAAGAATGATATTTAAATATATACATTTATTACTAAAACAGTAAATTATTAAAGAAATGACAATTGAAACAACACTAATAACACAAATTATTTTGCATATCATATGGAGGGGGAAGATAAATACTACACAATGCTGGCAAGAGTATGGAGAAAGTAGTGCTCTGATTTTCTGCAATAGTGCTAATCGGTAAAACTTTTTGGAAATTACTTTGAAAATACATCTTGAGGGATCCCTGGGTGGCGCAGCGGTTTGGCGCCTGCCTTTGGCCCAGGGCGCGATCCTGGGGACCCGGGATTGAATCCCACATCGGGCTCCTGGTGCATGGAGCCTGCTTCTCCCTCGGCCTGTGTCTCTGCCTCTCTCTCTCTCTCTGTGACTATCATAAATAAATAAAAATTGAAAAAATATATTAAAAAAAAGAGAAAATACATCTTGAGTTTCAAATATTGCATAACCTTTGACTCAGCGATACTATGTTTATAAATGGACCATGTGTGTACTAACACAAGTCATACAAAAATGTATGCACAGAAGTATTTGCTGAGTGAGTGTTGAGCTTTAGCTCTAGAATCAGACAGACCTGAGTTGTAATTACCATTTCGTTACTTTCTTTTTTAAATATATATATATATATATATATATATATATATATATATATATATATATTGGAGTTCGATTTGCCAACATATAGTATGACACCCAGTGCTCCTCCCATCAAGTGCCCCCCTCAGTGCCCATCACCCTGTCACCCCATCTCCCCCACCTACCTCCCCTTCCACTTCCCCTTGTTCCTTTCCGGAGTTAGGAGTCTCTCATGTTCTGTCTCCCTCTCTGATATTTCTCACTCATTTTCTCTCCTTTCCCCTTTATTCCCTTTCACTATTTTTTTATATTCCCCAAATGAATGAGACCATATAATATTTGTCCTTCACCGACTGCCTTATTTCACTCAGCATAATGCCCTCCAGGTCCATCCATGTCGAGGCAAATGGGGGGTATTTGTCGTTTCTAATGGCATTACTTTCTAGATATGTGAGCTTAGGCAAGTTACATAGCATGTCTAGATTTCACTATCCTTTGAGAATTAAATGAAATGATGTCTATAAAGTGTGTAAGAAAGAGTTTGGCACCTCCTAAGTACTTGAGAGATGTTTATTAGTCTTTGTAGTGAAGATAATATTGTTATAAATATTATGCAACATCATTTATAATAGTTAAGGTTTCAAAACAAGCCCCTTATTCAACTGGGATATCAGTTAAATAAACTTAGGTTCATTGAATAGAATACAACAGAGTCACGCAAAAGAAGAAGATCAATCTATGTGGAAGAAAAGGCAAGAAATACTTTGAAAAACATAGTTTTAGTATTAATAGTATTATTCCACGTGTGTGAAAAGACACTAATATATTTTGACTAGTCTATTATCAACAGAAAGAGGGAAAAGAATATGAACCAACATATTAATAGTGGTTATCTCTGGGAAGTGGAATAATGAGCCATTTTTATTTTCTCTATTATATTTTTTGAGAAATTTAATGTTTTTTAAGGTCATTCTTTATTGTCTGCCAAAGTCAAAAAATGTATCAGGAAAAATTAATCCTGCTTTTCTGGCATTAAGGATATAGACCAGAATATGTCATCTATCTCTATGTATGGAGATATAGATATAGATATAGATATAGGTATAGGTATGTAGATATAGATATAGCTGCATACCATATCTATAGATAGAGATAGGTGACATATACTGGTCTGTAGATAGATATAGTGTATGAATGTATCTTTATATCTCCATACATAGAGGTAGATGACATATTCTGGTCTGTAACTTTAATAAAAAAAATAAGATGCACATATAAAATATTAAGTAAGTAGGTATCATGTAGCCTGATATGTTCTTTATTTGAAAGTTAGAGAGAACCATGGAAATTCATTAACACTTTTTGTGGTATCAGTACTTAAAAAAGAAACCCTAGAAATGGAAGGAACCTCAATACTTCTCTGAGTCCAGCATCTCACCAAGAGCACAAATTCACTGAAAGCCAACTCCACTAACTTCATCTGATTTGGGGGATAATAAGCTACTAACTCCAAAAGTAAAACATTGCTGTTAGAACGTTATTTCTTAGATTGATTAGAATGTGCTTTCTCATAAAATCCCTGCCATCATTTCTATTTTTGTTTCATAAACTGAATGAGGCTCTTTATAAACTCTCTTTAGATGAGAGCTTTTTAAATAGTTTCAGGTTGGATACACATAGTTTTTTCATTTAAGATTTTCCCCAATTCTTATTACTTTTCTGTGTATCAGAGGATTTCCAGGCTCATTACCTTCTTGGTGCTCATATCTGAACGTCCTCAGAGACACTTATTCTCCTTTAGAGTCTGACTCATGCCATTCCAAAGTCAGGATAACCTTTCAAAGGGAATAGTCAGCTTGGTGATCCAGCTGTTTATTAGTCCTAGCAATATCAGGCTTGATGTTCTCTAACTATAAGTATCAAGGCAGACAAAAGTTTCTTTACTATTTTCTAGTTTCAAGCCTATTTTATTATTTTCGAATTTGTATTTTTATGAAATGTAATAATTTACAAATTATTTTAACAAGCTTTATATATCTTTTATAAATCTTGCAAAATTTTAAGGTAATCCGGATCCAAATATTTGCCCTCTTAAGTAATGTGGGAAGCTCATTTCAGTACAATTAAAGTGTTAGGAACTATGAAATAGCAACACATTGAAAGAGTCAAGACCAGACCACATTCCTTTCATTTTAACTTAATTTAACATCATCATGAAGAGTAAATTAAGGGTTGACTATATTTTTCAAATTATATATTAACATACATACACACATATGCATGCACGCACGCACACACACACACACACACACACAGACACACATTGAAGCATACTTTGGAGCAAAAAGGGACATTAGTGTAGTGATGACTTGTAGGGCAATCACCAGAACATTAGCCTTATATGGGATTCTAAGCTCTCTTAATAAATAATCAAGCCTAGAATATTGTTGTGAAGTTCCACTTACGAGGCACATAGTGCTCAAATTCAACTTGACATTTGATATTCTATGTCACCACTATGAAAGTTCTTGTATTTTTTGAAAATGCTTTGACAGGGAGTCAATTTGCAATTGAGATGAAGGATTATCGATGTTGCTTGCTTTTATAAAGATGTAGTGGGAGGAGACATGTAAAATATCAAAACATTTAGTTGGATGTGAGAAGAAACTTATCTTGGTGTATTTTCAAAGCTTCTCTTTTATTTTAAAATATTTTTAAAAATATGACAGAGAAGTTTTAAGATTTGGGATTTGACAAAGGGTGAAGCCGTTAATGCAGGGAGGTGCTGCCAAAACTCAGCTGACAAGCGACCTGGGACACTCACCTTTCTCACTAGGTCCTTGTATTGATCCAAATTTTTTTGAAAATTTATCCTCTAAGATTATTTTATTGGATTGTTTGTTTAACAGACAGGCAGAGAGCAGGGAGCAGGAGAGGGAGACACAGACTCCTCAAGCACACTCGGCCCCAAGCGCAGAGCCTGCCAGGGGCGGGTTCCCAGGATGCTGAGGCCATGACCTGAGCCACAACCAAGAGTCAGATGCTAAGTGACAGAGCCACAGGCGTCAAGCCCCGTGTTCCTGCTGTGGGCACTCCTGCCTTCCCCCTGCCCCCCGCAGCCACTGAGAGCTCGGGCTTTGGTCTGCGCTCCAACTCCCAGGTGGTCTGGAGGCTACAGTGCAGGCTGCACGTCTCCTCTGTCCCACCTCAGGCTGAAAGGGCCTCAGCCCTGAGAAGGAATCAGATCTGCCCAACCACCCCCAGCCGGAGGGAGCTGCTGGAGCAGCAGGTAGAAGAACTGGTGCCTGCCTTGCTGCACATTGACTCCTTGTCCATATTTGAATTCCTAAATGTTTTGGAGGAATATGGCACCCCTGAAGAGGTGCTGGACCTGCTGTTTGCAAAGTGAACACCCTGACTCCACAGCCCAGTGGGATGGGCCACCTACTTGTTGGGAGTCTTGGGGAATGTTCCTGAACTTCCCGGCCCCTGGGGCTGCTCCTCTGACTGGAGTAGAGTCATGCAGGGCCTAATTGGGTCCCGCACGGCAGCCCCCGGGCCTGGCCTGTGACAGGTCGGCTAGAGGGGCTGTGCTTGTGCTCAGCAGTCGTCGTTCTGTCCCCATGACGAAGCCTGTGCCGCCTCCCCACCGTCACCAGGGTCTTGAGCTGGCCTGTTTTACCATGGAAAGGGAGTTTTGAGTCCATCTGGGGTCTGTATCCTGGGGCATTCGCAGTAGGGGTCCCCGGGGACACCGGGGCGCCCAGGCCCACTTGGATATCGGCCATGGGCCTGGCCGGAGCCCTTTCATTCCTCAAGCATTCAGGAAGCGCCAGCAGGTGCAGGAGCTTCTCCAGGAGCTGCCCATGGCCCCACGCACAGAGCTGACGGCCCCCCAGGGCTCCGGACTAGTCAGAGGTCAGAGGGTGACAGCAGCTATGAGGAGAGATCGGGTCCACAGGACGATTCCTGTGATGCCCCCCGCCCTCCTCTGGATATCGATGCATTGTAGCTTCCTGCAAGAAGGAAGGAATCCTGGACCAGTGGGAAATGTGAGTGAGCCCTGGCTCATGCAGGGGAGCCTTCCCTCTCCAGGAGGGCCGCGAGGGGGCTGTGGGCTGGAGGGGCTGCTGGACCCTCACCCCACAAGTCTGCAATTCCTGTGACAGGGTAAAGGTCTAATGGGTCCTTTGAGAAAAGAGGAAAGGAGAGCTGTGGATGGGATACGGGCTTTGTGGGAGAGCACTGGGACCCCTAATGGAGTCCTTCTCCACATCTGCCCCCTTCAAAGCCCTCTGTCTCCCCGCCACCTGGGACCCAGAGCAGAGGGTGTGGGGAGCATCGCACTCACCAATCTGGTGGCACCTGGACCCGGGTGCACAGCAGGTGCTCAGGAGGGCCAGTGAGGGCTCTTGGACCAGATGGCCCCTACCCTGTCAGATTAGAGTCAGTGGAAGGACACCCCCTGGGTGCCCCTCATGAGTGAAGCAGCGCAGAGCCACAGGAGGGAAGGCGGTGGTACCGGGCGGCTCCTGGCAAGGCCTGGCGAGACACAGAGCCCACACCCTCCCCGCTTGGACATTCCCAGAGTGACAGTGTGTGCAGTGAGGGCAATGACAGGCCAACGCCCCCCTTCCCCGGACATCTGCCGGTGGATTCAAGGGGCAAGTGGGCAGGGAGCCAGGCTGAGGAGTGAGTCCCAGTTCCCCAGGAAAGACAGTGATGGTCACGCTGCTGGTATGGGCTCCCACGCACAGAGGTCTCCCAGTCGCTCATGGTGTACCTGTCTGACTGCATTCTGGGGCCAGGGTGGAGAGGAGACCTACATTTGCTACAGCTTCAGCACAAATCTCTCTCTGCCAGCTTCTCTGACCATTCGCTCTCTTAGAGCTTCCCCCACTTGATGGGTGAGGGACCAAGGAGTACCATTCCTCTCCCTCGCTGGAAGGGGAGGAGAAGAGGACCTTGGGCTGCCTTAGCACAAAGCCAACACACACTCTCCTATGTAATGAAACTCCCTTTCCCGTTTCAAGTCTTTTCATGCAGTCTACCAGTGCATGATGACGGGCGACGATCACAGGACTGCTTTGCGTCTAGCACTCATTGAGCCTCTTCGAGAAAGTGGATACAACAGGGAAAGCCCCAGTCAACATCGTGTTAGGACTGCACCCTGAACGTTGGGAAGATAGAGAATGAGTTGACCATAATCCCACTTCTCTAAAACCAATGGCACCTCTTTTTCGTGTTTTCTCTTCCACTATCTTATCAAGTATTCATTGCATGTGGGTCCTTCTGATTTTAGGGGGCGGATCTATTTCCTGGATCTGAATGCCTGTTTCCCTTCCCAGATTAGGAAAGTTTTCAGCAATGACTTATTCAAATACATATTCTGGCCCTCTGGCCCTTTTGGTGCCCTCGGGAACCCCAATTAAATGTAGGTTTTTCTTCCTCAGGCTTTCGTTTATTTCCCTTAATCTATCCTCATGGTCTTTTAATTGTTTGTCTCTTTTTTCCTCAGTTTCCCTCTTTGCCATCAACTTGTCTTCTATGTCACTCACTCGTTCTTCCACCTCATTAACCCTCGTCGTTAGGACCTCTCCAGTTTGGATTGCATCTCATTTAATTGATTTTTAATTTCTGCCTGATTAGATCTAAATTCTGCAGTCATGAAGTCTCTTGAGTCCTTTATGCTTTTTTCTACAGTTACCAGTAGCTTTTTAATAGTGCTTCTGAATTGGCTTTCTGACACTGAATTGTAGTCCAGATTTTGTCACCCTGTGGGAGAGAGGACTCTTTCTGATTCTTTCTTTTGAAGTGAGTTTTTCCTTCTAGTCATTTTGCTCAGTGCAGAGTGGCCAAAAACAAGTTGTTGGGAAAAGGAGAAAAAGAGAGAAGATAAGGAAGAAAAGAAAAAGAAAAGAAAAAAAAAGGGAAAAAGAAAGAAAAAAAAAGAAGAAAAGCAAAAAAGGGGGAAGAAGCAACAGAAATCAAAACACAAAAAACAAGGGGGAGTATCTTCTGGTTGTGTATACTGTAAATCCCTCGACTTCCCTTGACCTTTCCAGTGCTGCTTGGTCAATTTTTTTTCCCCCTGTCGGTCTAGCTGGTCTTCTGGGGCAGGGGTCTGCTGTGCTGATTCTCAGGTGTGAGCACTTGGGGGAGCTGCTCAGCGTCCTGCCTGGTGCAGGGCTCAGTGAAGGTTGTTTAACCTGTTTGTCCTGTGAGGACACAGTGAGGCTCAGTGGGGGTTGTTTACCCCTGAGGCCCCAGGAGGAACCACCTCAGTGGCGGGGCCAGCTCTCCAGCCCTGGAGTCAGCTCCCACAGTAACTGCGGAGCTCTCAGCCTGCAAGGGCCTGGATGCTCCCGCGGGGGGGGGGGGGGGGGGCCGCTGATCTGCTCAGCTCGGGGCCACCGGCTGCAGGAGTGTCCTTGCTGTCCTGGGCCCTCCTGGCCTCTGCCTGTCCCGGGGGGGAGTGCCGGTTCCTGGGCTGTGTCCCCAGCACCCTGTGCTCCTGGGTCCAGCCGTGTGTGCTGCAGCCCTTTAGGGAACTCGGCCGTAGGGTGTGGGCCTGGGGGTGCAGGTCCTGTTGGTGCAGGTCCTGTTGGTGCCCCTGGGAGCCTGAGCGCATCCCCGCCCTCCTGGGGTCCTACTCCACCTCCCTGCAAGCGCCTTTCTGCCCGGGAAGATTGGGGAAGCTCCTGCTCCTCCGGGCCGGGCTCTCCCGTCCTGGGGGCTCTCGCCGCGGCCCTAGCCCAGCTCCTCGCGCCCCCCCCCCCCACTCGGAGGCCTTTTTTTTCTTGTTTATTCATGAGAGACACAGAGAGAGGCAGAGACATAAGCAGAGGGAGAAGCAGGGTCCCTGTGGGGAGCCTGATGAGAACTCAATTCCAGGACCCTGGGATCATGACCTGAGCCAAAAGCAGATGCTCAACCACTGAGCCACCCAGGTGCCCCTCTCTTACTGCGTTTAAGGTCTCTTTAATCCTTAATGTTCACAGTTTCTCTCTGTTAGAGCTAGCTGTGGATTTCTTGTTTCTGTGAGATTTCATAATGTGTCCCGATTCTGAGGATTAATGTGTTTTATCATTTCTGGAACAAATTCAGTTATTATCACTTTGAATATTTCCTCTTCCTTATTTTCTCTAGTTTCTGCATCTTATACTTTTATCAGACATATGTTGCACTCTTTTTAAAAATATTTTTTATTGGAGTTCAATTTGCCAACATACAGCATAACACCCGGTGCTCAGCCCATCAAGTGCCCCCCTCAGATGTTGCACTCTTAAATTCTATTTTACAGTCTTCTTAACCTTACTTTCATATTAAATGGGTTTGATCACCAAATTCCAATGTGTGCGTTTGTGTGGGGGGGTGGTTTCCCCATACCACCAAGCACTTCTTCAACATCAACTGGGTATGTGACCTTTCAACTCAATTCTGACACTGCTCACCTAGAGATAGCTTCAGATTCCACACGTTAAGGGTTCAGTACCACAAGACTAGCTCCACTTCAGATACCAGTCACAGTCTGGTTGACTTGTCATTCTGACTATGAATCAGAGGTTCCCAGGGCCCCTTCCTTGGGTTGGATTAATTTGATAGAGCCGGTCATAGAACTCAGAGAAACTTAGATTACTGGTTTATTATAAAAGGATATAATTCAAGAACAGCCAGATGGAAGATATGCACAGGGCAAGTTATGTGGTAAGAGACACGGGGCTTCCATGACCTCTCTGGCATGCCACTCTCCCAGCACCGGCCATGTGTCTACCAACCCAGAAGCTTTCTCAATGTTATCCTTTGGGGGTTTTATGGAAGCCTCATTAGGTAAGCATGATTGATTACATCGTCGGCCATTGCTGATTCATTCAAACCTCCAGCCCCTCTCCCTTCCTCAGAGGTCAGGGGGTGGGACTAGAAGTTCCCACCCTTTATTCTTGGTTCAAGCTCAGCATCTCCAGGGATAGAAGATCTCTTTGTCAGGGAGGGAAGCAAAGAGGAAATGAACCAAGTCTTGCAGGCACACGCATCAAGTTTTGCTCTTAACAAGTTGTGTGATCCTGGGTAGATTAGCCAATTTTTCCCTGATCCTCTGTTACCTCACATTTAGAGCAGGATGGGTGTAATGTTATATTTGTACAATTCTGAAAGTCAAGGAGCAGAAAAGTTCTGAAGAAGGTCTCCGAAATTTCACTATTTTTACAGGCACAGAAAAGAACTTCCATTTGACCTCAGTCTCTGTGTTCTTAATGTCTTAATAATGACCTAGTAGAGTTCATGGTGAAGGAAGGGATGGACATGTCAGAGAAATGCCTCATATCTGTCTGGGGCTTCTTGACTTCTTGATTAGTTTGGGATGACCTCTCTCTCTTTTTAAATATTTTATTTATTTATTCATGAGAGACACACACACAGAGCTGCAGAGACACAGGCAGAGGGAGAAGTAGGCTCTATGCAGGGAGCCCAATGCGGGATTCGATCCTGGGTCCCCAGGATCAGGCCCCGGGCTGAAGGCAGTGCTAAACTGCTGAGCCACTTGGGCTGCCCTGAGATGACCTCTTTTTTTAAGATTTATTTATTTATTCATGGGAGACTCAGAGAGAGAGAGAGAGAGAGAGAGAGAGAGGCAGAGACCCAGGCAGAGGGAGAAGCAGGCCCCATGCAGGGAGCCTTATGTGGGACTTGATCCAGGCCTCCAGGATCACACCCTGAGCCAAAGGCAGGCGCTAAACCACTGAGCCACCCATGGATGACCTGTCTTAATGCAGCAGGACATCCTCCTTGGTTTTGCTCACATTTGCGAATATAGACAGTGACATGTTTAGTGGTGGTACTTTATTCTTATAGTATCTGTCAACTGCTCTAAGCTTCTGGTGGAACTAAGTGGGAGAGGTGGCATTTTCTCTGGAACTGATGCTCTTCCTTTGAAAACTGTTGAAGGGGAAGGCACCAAGACACTGATCATTACTTCATTTGATTTCAGTTTTCTTTCATATTGCTGCTTTTGTCTGTCATATCCAAATATTTCTAAATGTTAACTTCTGGGGGAATCCCTGGGTGGCTCAGCGGTTTAGCATGGCCTTTGGCCCAGGGCATGATCCTGGAGTCCCGGGATCGAGTACCATGTCCGGCTCCCTACATGGAGCCTGCTTCTCCCTCTGCCTGTGTCTCTGCCTCTCTCTGTGTGTGTCTCTTGTGAATAAACGATTAAAATCTTAAAAAAAGAAATTCTAAATTCTGGTCTGTAGGCCACTATGAATGAAAGATGACTTGCAAAAAAAAAAAGAAAAGAAAGATGACTTGCCTTTTTTTTCCATAATTGTCGGTATGTTACCCCATGGCAGTCCTTCTGAAGCAATTTTTGGCTCCTAGTCTGTAACCTCCATGTTGATGGCAATTCAAATGCTTTCTACTGCCCCCACCTATTCCATTTGGTATGAATATAAGAACAATACAAGCACTAAACAGTACTTGTCAAGCTTATTCATATTTTACTTCATTCATTTCCTATTTTAGTTCAATTAGCCAGCATACAGGACATCATTAGTTTCAGATGTAGTGTTCATTAAT
The DNA here is from genome assembly GCF_011100685.1 of Canis lupus familiaris. Taxonomy (NCBI): domain Eukaryota; kingdom Metazoa; phylum Chordata; class Mammalia; order Carnivora; family Canidae; genus Canis; species Canis lupus. The sequence goes on from NC_049237.1 coordinate 937,745, forward strand.
TCATCGGTTGCATATAACACAAAATAGTTGACATTGTAGTGATCTGTAATGTAAGGGTAAACCTGCCTGAAGCCATGGCAATTTTCCTCAAGTCCCTTAGGATACATCACAGGCTGTATGTCATATCTCCATTCTGAGCCCCACAGCAGGTGTACTTTATAGACAAGAAAAGAGGCATTCATAGAAAGCCAGAAACAGGAGCTCTGCTAATGTATATTGGACACTGGCCATATTCTAGGCTCCATAAGGAATAAACCATACCCTTAATTCAAGAACTTAAGATGTCCTGTCTGAGAGACACAAGTATTTTTAATGTCACAAATCATGTCATCACTCATAATGGAAGCATCAGGAAAAAGCCTCTGAGTACAAAAGTGGGAGACCTTGGTCCCAAGGAATAGACAGGAGAGTGTTGAAGAGAAGGAAAAATGAGTATCTCCCAAAGGGATGTTTGCTGGGTGGAGTTGAGTGAGATGGAATTCCTTCACAGGCGGTGAAGCAGCCTGAGCAGGGGTTTTGAAAGCAACACAGTGTATATATATATACACTATGGAATATTACTCAGACATCAAAAAAGTGGAATCTTAGTATTTGCCACAGTGTTGTTGGAACTAGAAGTTATTATGCTAAGCAAAATAAGTCGGTTAGAGAAAGATGATTATCACATGATTTTGCTCATTTTTTTGTGGGGGAAAGAAAAAAAAACATCCAAAATTTATTCTCCAAGACAGACAGTATCAGCAGGTAAAACCTACAGGGGTTTCTCCACAGGTCATACATTCACACGGGCATGATTTGCTTAACAGGGAGAAAGGCTCTGGTGTGTTCTCTGTAACAATATCCACTTCACAGTGTAAACAGGTACTAGCATTGTGTTCTCAACTCACAATTCCAGAAGGAAAAGCAAAACGTGGCAAAAAAAAAAATTTGGATCCTAAAGTCAGGCACAATAACACAGACCAACATTTGTTAACAGTCTTGATCTACTTTTCCACAAAGAAAGAGATTCTCCACTCGGAAATTAAGGTCTTTCTTTCTCCTTCCTTGTTCAACCATCAGAGCATGCTTCATCATTACATATACAAAAGGTGGGGGGGGGGGGCTCGAGTTAAAAAAAAGAATCATGAAAATATCTTCAATGTCCAGCTGCTCCCACCACACATCAACTCAGGTTTAAGCCAGGGTCATAAAATAAGAAAATAGACACTATGGCTACAAAAGTAAAAAATAAATGAGGTAGATAAATTAAAGCTTTCACACCCATGACTTGCCATTCGAACTTCGTAGCCTTCATGCAATACTCAAGAACAATCTTCATACTAACTTGGCATAAGCTGCACCAAGGACATTTTTTTGTACAAAGTAGTATGTGAACCTATAAGAAATATGCCCTTTCCATGAGTTTCTTCAAGAAGGAAAACCCAGGTCTTTGATTGAGTAGGCACTGGCGAACCAAATTAAGTCACCTGAGGGTCCCTGCTTAGGTGTCTAGCCCTCCTGGTGGCTCAGGAAGGAGGCATCTGGAACGCGTCGGGAGTACATTGGCACTCCTGGGGCTCCGAATGAACTCTATTTAAATAAGCAGCAACACACATTGACTCCCTAAGGACTAAACCAGCCCATTTGAGGGTATCCTACCTAAGGTCCCAAGGTTGAAGGAATTTTGTAATTCTACAACCTTAGTTTAAAGAAAAAAAAGTACATTCAGGGAAAAAAAGAAAGGAAGGATGGGTACAGGGATGGGGGGTGTCATGCAAAACAGGTCCCTAAACAACTGCCAGATCTTGTCCACGTACCCGCATACAGTCACCAGGGAAGTACACAACCCCCTCCCCCAATTAGGCTAACAGTTGTCCATTGTAGTTCAGTAAGTTCCAACTTGAAATAGGAGGACAGTCTTTGGAAATAGTTACTCTCAGTTGTACAAAGGTTTTATGTATACAGTTTGTCCCAAGTAACAAAGCTACTTTGCAGGACCCGCTTCTTTCCAAAGTTAAAGAAAAAAATTCTAGTCCGTATATGTTTTAGTATTTTTTGTTCTTTTTCTTTTTCAATTATTTTTTTTTTCTTTTTTCAATTTCTTTTCTCTTTTTTAATTGTTTTCGATTTTATCAAAAAAAAAATTTTTTTTTTTTGCAAAGCAGCATAACAACATCTGATTGTAGGACTTGCCTGAGGTTGTGATCACAACTGTAAACATTTGCACATCATAGGAAAAACAGGAGGAGATGGGTTCTTTTAATAAGGAAAAAAAGTAGAGTTCTAGAGGTTATTCTGCCTGCATTTCTCCCTCGACAAAGAGCTCAGCTGACTGCAATCTATTTTCTTCGAGGAAGTGAGGGAATTGGTGTTTGGGGACGCCGTGGGCAGCACCTGGTTTTTCCACTTCAGCACTGATGGCAGACTGGAGCCATCCATCCTGGAGCTAGTGGTGGTGTCCACAGTGGAGCTGGCTCCAGGGGCACTGGGAGGTAGGCGTCCCCCCACTCTGCACCACAGAGATCTCATTGGTCTTCATGGCCAGACCTCCACTGAGCACGGTGGTGTACTGGTTCCACACGGCAGGGTCCAAGGTCCCCGAAGGGGCCAGGATTCCCTTTGGACACATCTCAGGGGCTCCCTTGCCATCAGCTCCTAACAGAGCCATGGTGCTTGCTGGCCAGCTCCCTCCCAGGCAGCCGAGCCACTGGTCGCCCCGTGTGCCATAGAGCGGACCTGCAAGTTGCCTTTGGTGGTAACAGCTCGCCCACGTAGGTTGCACACGAAAGGCCTGTCTCCAGGTGAGTCCACTCGTGAATTTGAAGAGCGCTCCGAGGAGAAATCCTTCCCACACCCTGTGCGGCCGCGGGGTTTGGCCTGTCGCCGAGTCCGGGCCGCTAGCGGAGGTGACAGGCCTGGGGACGTGGCCGCGGGCCCAACAAGCGCACCAGGGCCTCCGCCTTGACACAGGTTGGCTGGGCTCGGGCACGTGCTGCGGGCAGCTGTCCCGCCTCCCCCGGGCGGCCGTCCTCGCAGTGTCCGCTGTGCCCCAGCGTCGGGGGACCTGGCCTTGACGCTCTGCTGGCTGCCGGCGGGCCGGGGCCTGGAAGGACGCGGGCTGCAGCGCACCTGGACTCCGGCCCGGTCCTCCTGGACCCCGTCACCGAGGACGACGAGTTGTCGGTCAAGCCTCGCTCCACCGAGCCGTTCTGGGCTCTGCCGCCGCAGGACTAGAGGAGCAGGACCCCCTTCCCCGGGCCCAGGGCGGCCGGCAGGGCGACCCCGAGCGTGGGGGATGCGAGTAGGTGCTGGGAAGCCGCCCGGGGACCTTCAGGGAGCAGCTCGAAGCGTCCTGGGGGCCCCGCTCATCCACGTCAATGCTCTGATGACATCATCGTGACAGGTGGCACCCGTGCTGCCGTGTGGCTGACCGTCGGGGCCTCGGGACCCGGGAAGTCACAGGGGATCTGGGGCAGAGGCGTGTGGGGAATCTGGCTGCCCATGTGCATCTGGACGTGCTGCTGCCGCAGGGCCACGTCTGAGAACCTCTTCTGGCAGATGGGGCACGAGTGCCGCGTCTCTATGGACGTGTTGGTCCGGGGAACCCCGAGGTGCATCTTCAGGTTGCCCTTGGTGGACAAGGCCCAACCCCAGATCTTCCCTGGAGCGGCCTCTTCCCGTTGCATTGTGGGGGCCGTAATGCATCTCCAGGGAGCTTTGGCAGCTCAAGACCCGGTGGCAAAAGAGACATTCGTTGGGGTCGGTGGTGGCCTTGTCAATGTTCCCAACCAGCTGCCGTCATTTCAGGGTCTCTGACCCAGCTCGGGGGTCCCACTCCCTTGGAAGCCACCTCCCCTCGGTGAAGTGTGGTTTGCCTCCCCCCTCCAGACAGTAGGGACCCGTCCTCACTTTCCGGGGAAGGCCCGGGCTGCAGGTCATTGGGCAGCGGGCCGCCCAGGAGGTCCTTGGAGTTAGTCCCTGAAGAGAGATTCTGAGGTAGCCCTAGGCCGGGGTCTCTGTTACAAGGACAGGTGGGCTGTCTAAAGAGAGACTCGATTCACCGACGGGGACGGCTGCAGAGAGTGCATAGGAAATGCCATGGCCTGCCGATGCTTTGTCCTGGAACTCGGCAAAGAGCTGGGGGTGGGCCTTCACCTGGGGATGTGGGTGCAAGTGCACTTGAGGTTGCCCTGGGTGGTGAACCGGTGGCCACAGACAGAGCCCACGAAGGGTCTCTCTCCGGTATGGGAGCCGCGGGGATCTGCAGGGAGCTATGGGCCCCCCAAGCCCTGCTACAGTACTTAGGCTCGTGCTTGCAGAGGCCGGCCTGTCTGGGTTTGGCCTGCCCCGGGGACACGTTCGGCGGCTTCCCCTTCCCTTTCCTGGACGGGCCTAACGCCTCGGTGGAGGAAGGGCTCTGGAGGAGCACAGAGCCCGGGGCCGACGTAGCAAAGCACCGGGAAGGCGCGACCTGGCGTTGGCAGCACCCTCGTCCGTCGGGCTCCAGGGCAAGGGCGCACCCCGGGAGCTGCGGGGAAGGGGTGTTCGCCTGATGCCTCACCTGGGCTGGTGTCGGGGTCCGGAGACAGGGCAGGCCCCGCTGCCGGCTTGGGGGCCGCGGAGAGCTGCGGGGCGTGCGGCGGCCCAGGGTCTGGAGGGGGTCCCCCCCCCCAGCGGAGGGCGCGCAGGCCCACGTGCTGCCCGGCTGCGGAGGCCCCGGGAGCCTGATGTGCTGCAGCTGCGGCTGCTGCGGGCGCAGGATCTGCTCCGGCCGCGGGGCTGCTGGCGCCGGGCGCTGCATGGGTCACCCGCACCCTGTGCCCCGCGGGGCTCGCAGTGACCAGGTGGCGGCCGCTTTGCCTTGGGGTAGTAGCTTCCGTCCTGGGGCGCGCTCGGCAGGCGGTCTCGGCCTTCAGGTCCACGACACACTCGGCCCGCTCGTCCTTGAGCCCCCCGGCCGCCGCCCCCTCCCTGGGACCCTCCGCACCCCCGGGCGGCGGCGGCGGCTGAGCGCGCCCCGGGGACTCTGCCCGGCCCGGCCCCTGCCGGGGTCGTGTGCGCACAGCCGGGGCAGGGCGGTTGTCTCTGTCCTAGGAACCCGAGAAGCTGGAGAGCTCTGCACAGCCCTTCTCACAGCTGCGAGTCTCCTCCCCACCAGTCCTGTGTGCAGTGCTTCCGGCCCTGCTGGCTTCACCGCCGCCCGGGGGTCACTGGGCCCGTCCTCCTCCGCGTTGGCGCGCGGGTTCCGCCTGCCTGCGCCCCGACGCGGTGCGAGCATCGCCCCGGGAGGGCCTCGGTTATTTGCCCACTCCGCTGCAAATTCCTGGAGTTCTTTGCTCATATTTTAATAAACAAAACAGGGTAATGGGGAAGGGAGGGAAAATAAAATAAGAAGAAATCAGAGAGGGAGAAAGAAACATAAGCGACTCTTAACTCTAGGAAACAAACTGAGTCTGCTGGAGGGGAGGTGGGTGGGGGGATGGGGTAACTGGGTGATGGGCATCAAGGAGGGCTCGTGATGTAATGAGCATTGGGTGTTACATGCACCTGATGAGTCACTGATCTCTACCCCTGAAATTAATAGTATGCTATATGTTAATAATTGAATTTAAATAAAATTATAAAGAAGAAAGCAAGCAACATGAGATCCACAATGAGCTGCCGCATGCATGTTTAAGTGACTGATTAGTGACTAGTGGGTCTACCTTCAATGTCATACATTCAAGGTCATGAGCTGAAGTAAGGATCATTTTTTACCTTGGAATTTAGGAGCTTTTTACAACCATGTGAATAAATATTCTAGACGTTTAGAAAATTTAATTTGGTTCTGGGAATTTACATGGTTTGTCTGAGTTTACTTCACCCCGATGAAAATAAGCTGCGTACTCTGTAAACATACTGCACCTTCTCTGGATTCTCTTCTTTGAACCCAACTGCCTCAACCTCTAGTATTAACTGTCTTTGGGGCCTACTTAGAGCCTAAACTCCACCAGAATAATATTGTCTTTATGAGGTCCTTTTGAGGATTAAGAGATAGATTACAGGGATCCCTGGGTGGCGCAGCGGTTTAGCGCCTGCCTTTGGCCCAGGGCGCGATCCTGGAGACCCGGGGTCGAATCCCACATCGGGCTCCCGGTGCATGGAGCCTGCTTCTCCCTCTGCCTATGTCTCTGCCTCTAGCTCTCTCTCTCTCCCTCTCTGTAACTATCATAAATAAATAAAAATTTTAAAAAAGAGATAGATTACAGAAAGCAATGCTATGACAAAATCAAAGTATATGTATAAATCAAAAGCATATTCATGCAAAGGGATCACAATGTTTTTTCAACTAATCACTGTGGTGTGACATTTTGAGCACTATGAAGTAAGTCAATAAAGCTCTCGAGTGAAACATCTTGATATTTTATAAAGCTGCATGCTTATTATAAAGCTCACCCTTTGGTTATTACAAAGAAGAGCAAGTATCTATCTTTGACAATATGCTGATGAACACAAAACTTGAACAAGATGTATACATATGTTTTCCAAATTTGAAATTAAACAAAAGGAAAGGGATCCCTGGGTGGCGCAGCGGTTTGGCGCCTGCCCTTGGCCCAGGGCGCGATCCTGGAGACCCGGGATCGAATCCCACCGTCGGGTGCATGGAGCCTGCTTCTCCCTCTGCCTGTGTCTCTGCCTCTCTCTCTCTCTCTCTCTCTTTATTTATCATAAATAAATAAAAATTTAAAAAAATAAAATAAACAAAAGGAAAAAATAAATTGAAAATGTATGAATGCTCAGGTGAGACCTACTAGTATCACCTTTGAAAAGGAATGTACAATTAAAATAGGTTGAATGGGGCTGCCCGGGTGGCTCAGTGGTTTAGCGCTGCCTTCAGCCCAGGGCATGATCCTGGAGACCCGGGATTGAGTCCCACATTGGGTTCCCTGAATGGAGCTTGCTTCTCCCTCTGCCTGTGTCTCTGACCCCCATTTCTCTCTCTCTCTGTCTCTCATAAATAAATAAAATCTTAAAATAAAATAAAATATGTTGAATGATGTCACCTAAAATGCTAGTGTAAGTAACTCCGACACACCATCCCTTCATGAAGGCAATGATCAAGCTGACAAAAACTATTGGAATCAACTTTTTCTGACTTCTAAAAAACACAAAACCTGGGGAAGGGCTTAAAAGAAAAAAAGAAAAAGGTACTGAACTTCAGTAAAACAGTCTTTATGGCATTTTAACTTAACCACCTACCATGCCACACTCCCCAGCTCTGTGGTCACCATGAGGACAGTGGTCTACTTTCCTGGGACAGTGTGCTCATGCCAGCAAGACTGATTATTCTCAGAGAATTGTGGTTGTGTATTCTGACCTCCTTGGGGACTCCAAGAAGCACTGACTCAGGGTCTTTCATTGTTTGAGGCAGTTTCAAACTGCCTCAGAGCTTTTAGGAGCTCCCGGGTGACACTGCCAAGAGCATGTCAGTGAACATACTAGCCACACCTGTCTGGGCAAGGGGCCAACCAGAGAGGCCAGAGGCAGGCAGACCGAAACACCTGGGAAGGATGATGCTGGGGGTTATCAAGGGACGAAGGACACCGAAAATCTGCTGTGTGCCAGGCAATCCAAGGGCCATGCTGATGCCCGTGGCTGGACATATTCTTAGAAAACCCTTGAGAGGACCACATGAGCTTGCCTTCAGCACCAGGGCAACAGCAAGGGAAGGGAAGACAGAGTTAACTCCCTGCCTGCGCCCTGTGGGGCGGAGCGCAGCGCAGGGGCGTCTGCAGTGACTAGCAGAGTGCTTCGTGGTGGCTTGGCTCCCGGCATTTAAGGGGCTCTCTCTCAAATCACAAGGTGGCCGCTGGGCTAACAGAAGAGACTTCAGGGCACTCATAACAAAGACCCTTTACAAAAAGTTGAGAAAAGCATTAAACACGTAACACCATCCACACAAGTTGTAAACAAACAAACAAAACCCAGAAAAGGCAGAAGAGTGCCGTTTCCAAAATTACCACGCTGTGATGTTCAAAGTGTCAATATTCAACGACAGAAGATGGCAGTCACTCAAAGAAAGGAAGTACCGTTCATGGGAGTGGGCAGAGATTGGTAATGAAACTGAGGACCATGCTCCTAAGGAAGTGGCTTTAAAAGAACTATTTCAGTGATGCTTAAGAAATGAAACCTGGGGTGGCTCAGTTGGTAAATTGTCTGACTCTTGATTTTGGCTCAAGTCATGAGATCGAGCCCTCCATGGGCTCCATGCTCAGTGTGGAGCCTGCTTAAGATTCTCTCTTCCTTTTTTCCTTCTCTCCCTCCTAAAAAATGAAACCAGAAAGGATTCATTTTTACCAAATCAAGACTTTCAATACATCGTGATAGATTTTAAAATGCAGTTACAAATTCTGGAGTTGAAAAGTACAATAGTTGAAATGAAAAAACTCTATATAAGAAGAGGGTTCTAGCATTGGATTTGATCAAGAGGAAAACTAATCCATGACCATGAAGACAAATCATTTGAAATGATCAGTCAAGGTTTATGGATGAGCCAAAGATGATCTTTGCACAGCAGACCTCTGTTTATTTTTTCACAGCAGGCAGAGACCTTTAACTCAAAAAACCACTGTTACCAACCTCAAATTTTTACACACTGAATTGATTTAAACATAGCCCAGATTGGTAGAGGTTAAGCCATTTATAGCTTAGCCATATCTTCTGGGCATATCCTGTGAATCACCACCTGACATCTACTAACAGTAGATAAGATAAATCATGAATATTAGTGTCTCCAGGATCCTGTCATCCGTTCATAATTCCCTGGCTCAGAGACTCCATATCTCGATGAGAGACTTCATCTCCCTAAGTAAGCCCTTCTTCAATCCCTCTCCTCTGGGGAGCTTCTTTTCTATCCTAGCTTTCTGGGTGGCGGCCCAATACTGTTGCCACTGAAAGATATCCTGTGAGGGACCTCTCCATTCAATTAAGCTGTCAGCGTGCCATCCAAATAAGTCTTATTGTGTGATTATATAATTATACATTATCAGCCCTATGCTGAAGTCCCTTGATCTCAGTACAACTGCCCGACACACATCCATGGGTCAGTGGAGATAATCCTACCAGAACGGGGCCTCCTCTGAGAAGGGAGTGTGTGCATAAAACTTAGGGGTCCCAGCACTAGCAGAGGCCCCAGGACTGGCCCCTTCCTTCCTGGAGACACCCTGTGCGATTCCTGGCTGAGCCACCAGATGGGTCTCTAATAAAGTGGTTTCCCAGAATTACAGTTCAATACAACTAGAGCTTGGGAGTAGGACATGTATTGCCTTAGTCAGACAATAGAATTGGTTGCTCATCATCCTCACACATGACTTGACAGTGTGTTTCTACCCTAAGTGTACCACAGAATCATCGGAGGAGATTTTTTTTAAATGATGTATCAGTTTCAACCAGGGATGTGCTCATTTATTTGGTCTCTAGCCCATGGTTTTAGGAGTTTGCTAGTTTGGCAAGAGCACAGGTCAGCTCAGGACTCCTTGGAGTATTTCCCCTTGGTGTTTAAGTTCAGTACTGGTTTTGGTTGAGGGAAAACATTTCCAAGCCTTGGGACCACAGCACGGGAATCCCTAGGGAAATCCCCTCTGTGAGAATGTGGCTTTCACTCAGGGGGAAAGTACTTTGCACTAATTATTTAAACAAAACAAAACCGCTTAAGTGATGGCTGATAGGTTTAGGTATCTTATCCTACTGGAGCCCTATTTTCTGGTCTGTGGGGGTGGGGTGGTGAACAGCCACGGTGCTATCTAAGGTGACTGGAGGATGCATAACCCAGGAATTACCTTAATAATACTAGATAGACTGTGGTCACAGAATAAACCCTTTCTCCTACTCTTAGCTCAATTCAGAAGTTTGGAGACAAAATACAAAGAGATTTCTGGAGACGGAGAGATAAAAGCTGCCTTTTATCGGAGAGATAAAACCTGGCACCAGGTTGCTTCCAGTAGCAGAGACATAGCCTGAGGGCGACCAAAATCTTTACTGGATATCTTTGACAGTGCCCGTCTGACCCTGTCTGACCAGGGCCATGACCTTCTGAGAAACCTGGCAAGTGGGGCTGAAGGTCACCATTGTGCCACCACCAGGGCATTAAGGCAGACAGACCATGGTGATGGGAAGTTGGACTAAGTGGAGCTGAGTTGTATGGAAGGGGCCGTTGAAGAAAGGGGAGACTCAGAGTCCTGATGAGTCTCTAACCCACATGCCCGGAAGTACAGACCTGGATCTACAAAGAGAAAACTAGAATACCAACATGTAGCTTCTTTAGCAAGACGTTTTATTTTTCAAATATTTTTCCGTGTTGATCTATAGTAAAAGTTAAACTTGTTAAAAAATTTTACTTTTAATATTACCAGATCATTTCGCATTCCTATATTTTTGCCACATTTTTCATAATCGAAAGGACCAAAGGTTATCCTCTGCATAAGTGCTAAAAAAGTGCTTTATTTTTTTAAAGGTTTTATTTCTAAGTAATCCCCATACCCTAGGTGGGGCTCGAAGCCACAACCCTGAGATCAAGAATCCCATGCACCACCATAGGAGCCAGCCAGGCACCCCAACAGTTAAATCTTATTTATTTTTAATTAATTTATTTTTTGTTGGAGTTCAATTTGCCAACATATAGCATAACACCCAGTGCTCATCCCATCAAGTGCCCCCCTCAGTGCCTGTCACCCCATCGTCCTGTCACCGCCTGCCTACCTCCCCTTCCACCACCCCTTGTTCGTTTCCTGGTTAGGTGTCTCTCATGTTCTGTCTCCCTTTCTGATATTTCCCACTCATTTTCTCTTTCCCCTTTATTTCCTTTCACTATCTTTTTTTTTAATTTATTTTTTATTGGTGTTCAATTTACCAACATACAGAATAACCCCCAGTGCCCGTCACCCATTCACTCCCACCCCCCGCCCTCCTCCCCTTCCACCACTCCTAGTTCATTTCCCAGAGCTAGGAGTCTTTATGTTCTGTCTCCCTTTCTGATATTTCGCACACATTTCTTCTCCCTTCCCTTATATTCCGTTTCACTATTATTTATATTCCCCAAATGAATGAGACCGTATAATGTTTGTCCTTCTCCGATTGACTCACTTCACTCAGCATCATACCCTCCAGTTCCATCCACGTTGAAGCAAATGGTGGGTATTTGTCGTTTCTAATGGCTGAGGAATATTCCATTGTATACATAAACCACAGCTTCTTTATCCATCATCTTTCGATGGACACCGAGGCTCCTTCCACAGTTTGGCTCTTGTGGACATTGCTTGTTTTTTCTCTTGCACATCTGATCAATCACATGGAGTGTTTGCCAAGTGTTGAGCCAGCCTTGCATCCGGGGATAAATGCCACCTGGTCACGGTGAGTAACTTCTCAATGTACCGTTGGATCTATTGGCTCGTATTTTGTGGAGAACGTTTGCATCCGTGTTCATTGGGGACATTGGTCTATCACTCTCCTTTTTGGTGGGGTCTTTGTCTGGTTTTGGAATTAAGGTGATGCTGGCCTCATAGAACGAATTTGGAAGTACTCCATCTCTTTCTATCTTTTGGAACAGCTTTAGTAGAATAGGTATGGTTTCTTCTTTCAACGTTTGGTAGCATTCCCAGGGAAGCCATCTGGCCCTGGACTTTTGTGTCTTGGGAGGATTCTGATGATGACTGCTTCAATTTCCTCCCGGGTTATCGGCCTGCTCCGGTTTTCTATTTCTTCCTGTTCCAGTTTTGGTAGTTTGTGGTTTTCCAGAAATGTGTACGTTTCTTCTAGATTGCCTAATTTATTGGCATATAGCTGCTCATAATATAAATTTTTAAAATCGCTTGTATTTCCTTGGTGTTGGTGGTGATCTCTTTTCTCATTCATGATTTTATTAATTTGAGTCCTTTATGCTTTTTTCTAGAGTCACCAGTAACTTTATAATAGTGCTTCTGTATTGGCTTTCTGACATTGAATTATAATCCAAATTTTGTAACTTTGTGGGAGAGAGGACTGTTTCTGAATCTTTCTTTTGAGGTGAGTTGTTCCTTCTAGTCATTAGGCTCAGTGCAGAGTGGACAAAAACAAGTTATACTGGAAAAAGGAGCAAAAGAGAAAAAAAAGAAGAAACAAAAAATAAAAAGGGGGTGGGGAAACAACAGAAACAAACAGAAAAGAAAAAACAAGGGGAAAAAAAGAAAAAACAAGGGGGAGTATCCTCTGATTCTATATACTGTAAATCCCTCGACTTCCCCTAGAACTTTCCAGTGCTGCTTGGTCAATAACTTGCTTTTCCCCTGTCCTTCCAGCTGGTCTTCTGGGGGAGGGGGCTGCTGTGCTGATTCTCAGGTGTGTGCTCCTGGGGGAGCTGCCCTCCCCCCTGCCATGTGCCCGACTCAGTGGGAGCTGTTTATCCTATGAGGCCCCTGCTCAGTCCCAGGTGCAGGGTGACACCAGGAGGAACAGCCACACTGGTGGCGGCCAGCTGTCCAGCCCTGGAGTCAGCTCCCGCAGTAACTACCCCAGCTCCCAGTCTGCAGGGGCCTGGATGCTCCGGGAGTGGGGGGCGCCGATCCGCCCAGCTCAGGGCCGCCCGGTGGTAGGGGCGTCCTTGCTGTCCTGTGCCCTCCCGGCCTCTGCCTGTCCTGGGAGGAGCGCCGGATCCTGGGCAGTGTCCCCCAGCGCCCTGGGCTCCGGGGCCTGTGACACTGTGAATGGACCTAAAGTACCACGATGTATAATTGAAAAGCATCAGAGTCAATTTTGTGCCGTTAACTTATCTTTAATTACAAATAAAATTCATAAGCCATTATAGAGGTTAAAGGAAAACAAAATATAGAAACAGCGCAATGCTGGGGAGGGAAGCCTCCATTGGGCTGCAGCCATCAGGAGCCCCGCGGTAGGAGCTGGGGCGGCTCCCGAGGTGGTTCAGGGGGTTGCTCAGGGGTCAAAGCCAGTTGCTCCAGAGGCAGGTGGCGGCTCTGGCACTTTGGGGACCCCGACTGCAAGTGTCAGGGCCTACTCCTCCGCCGGGTGGCCAAGGGTGCAGGTGGCTCCTCATCGGGGTGGGGAATCATAGGTGCCAAAACCACATTCATTGACTTGGACTCAGCAGCCAGCATCTCAGCTCGGGCCAAGCCCTCACCTCCAGCAGCCGGGACTGGCTCGGTCACCTCAGGCCCTGAAGGTGCAGCAGGCCCCACAGTCAGGGCTGGGGTAGGCTCCTGAGGTGGTCAGCGTGTTGCTCAGTGTCCGAAGCTATAGCCCCAAGAAAACAAAGTATCATCACCAGGACGGACTTTCCACGTCCCTCTCAAATCAAGGACACTCTTCCCACCGTTCGTGTGTAAGTGCAAGAGCCCTGGGAGGTCTCCCCAGACTGCAGCCCATGGGGATGGGATGTGAGCCTACCCTGTGCTCCCGGCCCAGCTGCACGGAGGCTGGGTCTGTGTGGCCCACCCTGTCCCCAGCTCGGCCACCCCAGTCCTCCTCATCCTCATCGTCTAATTCCACGAGCTCCAGGTAGCTGAATCGTTCCAGGTAATGCTGGGCCCGGTTTTCCAGGTCTGAGCCTGGCGTGTTGAGCCCCATGAATGCCAGCAGCTTCCTCAGGGAGAGAAATTCCGGTGGCTGATGAAATCCTCCCGATAGTAGTCCAGCCAGATGTCCAGGATGCAGGAGATGGAGCTGGAGGTACGGATGGGCAGAGGCATTGGATGACAGGGCTCCCTCACACCAAGGTGTCCTGGGGAAGCCCTGCAGGAACGGGGCCCCCAGCCTCCCGCTTGGGGCTGTCGGAGGCCAGTGCTGCTCCTTGTCCACCTGCCACCTGGCGGTCCTGCCTGCCACAGGCCTGCTCACTGAGGAGGGGCTGGCACGAAGCCTCTGTGCGTGGGAGCTCATGACCAGCGGCGTGACCATCACTGTCTTTCCCGGGGAACCTTCCCTCCCGTGGGTCTGCCCTGCCTCACTCACGAGGGGCCCCCAGGGGGTGTCCTTCCACTGACTCTAATCTCCCACGGGGCGGGGGCCGTCTGGTCCGTGAGCACTCACTGGCCCTCCTGAGCACCTGCCGTGCACCCGGGTCCAGGTGCCACCAATTTGGTGAGTGCGATGCTCCCCACACCCTCTGCTCTGCGTCCCAGGTGTGGGGCAAACAGAGGGTTGGGGGGATGGGCATGGAGGAGGTCTCCCTTTGACGTCCCAGGGCTCTCCCACAAAGCCCGCACCCCACCCACAGCTCTCCTTTGCTCTTTTCCTGAGAGGAAAAGGGGCCTCAGACCTTTGTCCTGTCACAGGAATTGCAGACGTGTGAGGTGAGGGGATCCAGCAGCCCCTCCAGCCCACAGCCCCCTCGTGGCCCTCCTGGAGAGGGAAAGGCTCCCCTGCATGAGCCAGGGCTCACTCACATTTCCCACTGGTCCAGGATTCCTTCCTTCTTACAGGAAGCTACAACGCATCGATACCTAGAGGAGGGAGGGGGGCATCACATGAATCATCCTGTGGACCCAACCTCTCCTCATAGCTGCTGTCACCCTCTGAACCCCAACTAGTCCAGAACCCTGGGGGGCCGTCAGCTCTGTGCGTGGGGCCACGGGCAGCTCCTGGAGAAGCACCTGCACCTGCTGGCGCTTCCTGAATGCTTGAGGAATGAAAGGGCTCCAGCCAGGCCCATGGCCGATATCCAAGTGGGCCAGGGCGCCCCAGTGTCCCCGGGGACCCCTACTCCGAATGCCCCAGGATACAGACCCCAGATGGACCAAAAACTCCCTTTCCATGGCAAAACAGGCCAGCTCAAGACCCTGGTGACGGTGGGGAGGCGGCACAGGCTTCGTCATGGGGACAGAACGACGACTGCTGAGCACAAGCACAGCCCCTCTAGCCGACCTGTCACAGGCCACGCCCGGGGGCTGCCCTGTGGGACCCAACTAGGCCCTGCCTGACTCTACTCCAGTCGGAGGAGCAGCCCCAGGGGCCGGGAAGGTCAGGAACATTCCCCAAGACTCCCAACCAGTAGGTGGCCCATCCCCCTGGGCTGTGGAGTCAGGGTGCTCACTTTGCAAACAGCAGGTCCAGCACCTCTTCAGGGCTGCCATATTCCTCCAAAACATTTTAGGAATTCAAATAGGAATGGATTGTCCAAGCGCAGCAAGGCAGGCACCAGTTCTTCTACCTGCTGCTCCAGCAGCTCCCTCCGGCTGGGGGTGGTTGGGCAGATATGATTCCTTCTCAGGGCTGAGGCCCTTTCAGCCTGAGGTGGGACAGAGGAGACGTGCAGCCTGCACTGTAGCCTCCAGACCACCTGGGAGTTGGAGCGCAGACCAAAGCCCGAGCTCTCAGTGGCTGCGGGGGACGGGGGGCAGGGGGGGGCAGGAATGCCCACAGCAGGAACACGGGGCTTGACGCCTGCCGCTCAGTCACTAGGTATCTGACTGGGTTGTGGCTCAGGTCATGGTCTCAGCATCCTGAGATCCCGCCCCTGGCAGGCTCTGCGCTTGGGGCCGAGTGTGCTTGAGGAGCCTGTGTCTCCCTCTTCCGCTCCCTGCTTCTCTGCCTGTCTCTTAAACAGACAAAGTATCCAATAAAGAAATAATCTTAGGGGATTAATTTTCAAAAAAATATGGATCAATACAAGGATCTCAAGTGGGAGGGGTCAGTCTCCCAGGGCCGCTTGTCAGCTGAGTTTTGACAGCACCTCCCTGCATTAGCGGCTTCACCCCTTGAATTTGACCACACGTCCCTGTCTCAAGGTGCCCACACGGAGACCTTTCCTTGGGTGGGAGGGCCCAGGGCGTGAGGGCCGCAGGATGTGCAGCGCCACCCTGTGATTTGGCAACAGAAGGGAATCGCATCGAAGTCCTGCATCAGTGAAGGGCTCAGTGGCTGTTGGGACCAACTGGCCTTCTGACATGTTGTGCTGCACACGAGGCCCCTGTGCCTGACCCCGGGGGGGGGTGGGGGGCAGGGATGCGCTCCTTCAAAACCTAACTGCAGAGCGATAGACATAATACAGTGAGCTCCGTGTCCCTTTGGGGAAAAGTCTCCCAACTCACAAGGACCATGCTCAAGCCTTGGAGAAGGTGGGGAAGGACGTCAGGCAATGGGGCCTCCTGGGAGCACCAGTTAGGAGAAAGCATAGCACAGTGCAAACTACTAGAGAGCGCGTGCGATGAGACACGGTGTGTCTCTTTTTCAAAAGTTTTTATGGGCAGCTGGGGTGGCTCAGTGGTTTAGCACTGCCTTCAGCCCAGGGCGTGATCCTGGGGACCCAGGATCCAGTCCCACATCAGACTCCCTGCATGGAGCCTGCTTCTCCCTCTGCTTGTGTCTCTGCTTCTCTCTCTCGGTCTCTCGTGAATAAATAAACAAAATCTTTAAAAATATTTAATTATAAAAAAAGTTGTTATTACTTATTCATGAGACACACAGAGAGAGAGAGAGGCAGACACACAGACAGAGGTAGAAGCAGTCCCCATGCAGACAGCCCGAAGCGGGACTCGATCCTGGGTCTCCAGGATCAGGGCCTGGGCGGAAGGCAGACGCTAAACCACTGGGCGACCAGGCATCCCCTGACGGCTCTATTCTGATATTCCTACAAATCTGTGCACAGGGACTCTGCATGCATCTGGCCCAGGCAGGGGCAGGGCCATGGGGGCAAGTTTGGGGAGGAGGAGAATCCAGACTCCTGTAGCAGCAGAAGTCTAGGGGGGAGCCCAGGGGAGCACAGGCTGGCTTCTGGGACCCGGGGCCCTTCCTGCTGCATCGGGGCCCTGGGTGTCGGGTGGCCCCAGCCCCTGCACTCACCTTGAACCCTTGCAGGCCTCCGTTAGCTGTGCTGGGCTGCTTCCTGATCACCACCGGGGTGTGGGGGATGTCCTCTTCCTCCCGCCTCTGCCGCCACCCATTGTCCCATGTGGAGCTCTGTAAAGACAGTGTATGCCAGCCAGGCAGGAGGCCTCAGCGCCCGGTCTGGCCCCTTCGGCCGGGCCGCACACCCAGCTGACTCCATTGCAGACACGCCACAGCACAGCCGGCACACACCTCCCCCAAGGAGAGCAAAGGGATGCTGCTGCAGGGCCTTGGGTTAACTCTGGGGCGGGTAAGAGGCGCCTCGGGAATCCTGTTTCCACCCTGCCCACCGTGACATCAGGGTGACCCTGAAGGGATCACCGGGGAACCTGCTGCCCTGCAAGGTCCTCCAGCCTGGATGCGACCTGCCCACACATCCCTGGTTCCCTGAAGAGGAGGGGATGGATGGGGCTGCCCAGGATGGCTGGCACAGGTGGCCTGGCCTGGCCTGCTCTGTATTACCCTACGGCGCCTCCTGAAAAACTCCCTGAGGCGTTGGGTTTGACGGTGGCACCAACGTCTCCAGCATTCGAAGCAGCCGCATCCCTGGGGTTCCTGGCGTTGCTCGAAACTGGGAAAGCCGGAAGGGAACATCTTTCAGTAGCAGAAGTCTCCTGAAAGTGAGCCTGAGGTGGGGCTGCACTAGAATGTGGGGGCCCTGGGTGCAGGGGTTCCAAGTTCTGTTGGCCTCTGTTGTGAATGAAGTGACCTCACTGCCTGGGACCCCTTCCCTGACCCACTCCTGGAGGAACCTTCAGGAGCAGCGCTCGGGGCTGCCGATGCCCCCCCTCCCTGCAGGCAATGGCCTGTGTGCACACAGTGACAGAACCGCACCCCTCTCCAACGACTGTGTGCAGCCAGGGCCCCAGCCTGGAAACACACCTGGGTTCAGACACAACTTTCCATTCTTCCCTGGTTTTCACCCCGGAGAAGCCATTGAGCCCGTCGGGGATGGTCCACCTCTTGCCTGTAGGACAGGGATTATCCTAGCAGGTGCTTCCTCCAGACATCCCTGTGGCATCATATCTATGACATTGGAGGCGGGTGTCACACATGCAGGAAATACCTCCAACCACATGTTCCTCCTTGGTGTGTACGTGTCTCCAGGCCCACAAGGTCCTGTGTGCACACACGTGGGCACCGATACTCTCATTCTGGAGGCCCAGAAGATGACAGTCCTACCGGGGCAGGGATGGGCAATAGCTTCCCACGATCCTAGGCTCCTGAATCCAAGGCAAACCCTACAGAAGGTGTCAGGGTCTTGGCATAGAAGGTGTGAGGCCGTCCTTATCCTGAAACCCTGCCTGTCGTATGTTACGGGCCATTCCCTCGTTTCCACTGGGTGAGCTGTGGACGACGGTGCACCTGGTGGGTCGCTCTGATCTGGGCTCTTCCTCAGACTGGAACCTGCTGGAATGCCTCCCATCTGGGCTGTCAATGCCCACCCCCAACCCGTCACATCTCCATGCCTGTAGCCAGTTCCATCCATGCAACCTTTTCCCAGCCCCCTTAGGAAGGGAGGGGCTGCCTTGACCCCCAACAGAGGACACAGAGCTGGCTTCATGCCCCCTTCAGCCTCCTTCCCAGGCTGTGATCCTGGCGAGGCAGTGGCCCTGCTGGGGTCTTCACCTCCTCCCCTCAGTGGCCCCCTGGAGCCCCAGCTGCTGCATTTGCCAAAGCCCCCCAGTTTGTCACAGCCTCACCTCCGGAGCTCAGGACCCAGGGAAGCACCAGGCTCTCTTTCTAGGGAGCAATTGCTCTTTCCATTCCTGACGTTGTTCCGTATTTTGTCCATTTTCCCCCCTGAAGCATGAGCTCCGAGAGGGAGGATCTGGCCTGTTTATCAACTCGGGCACTCTCCGTGCTCAGGGCTTAGTGGCTGAAGGAGCAGGTGGGAGACCCATCTCACCACGGGCCAGCTCAGCGGTGGGAGCCTTATTGATTTGGAGCGTTTTTAAATACTTGTGCTTTTCTTTCTTTCTTTCTTTCTTTCTTTCTTTCTTTCTTTCTTTCTTTCTTTCTTTCTTTCTTTCTTTTAAGGAAACTCTGTGCCCGATGTGGGACTCAAACTCAGGACCCCGAGATCAATAACCACACACCCTTCAGACTGAGCCAGGCAGGCGTCCATTGGTCATTTGAAAACTAGTAGACTGATAACTACTTCAGTTAATTTGGTGATCCACATTTTGTAGATCTATCCCATTATGCTAAATTACCAAGTGACTCCCCCAGTGTCAGTACCGCGTCAGCACAGACTGCCCCACCTGACAGCACTGAGTGGCTGTTCAGATTGGAGACTGAACTCATTCACGGGGTCTTTCAGGAGCCAGGGTGTCTCCTCCATGGGCCTCCTCCGTCCCCGGGAGGTCATGCACCTCTGCAGCCAGCAACACAAGGGGAAGAAAACAAACACAGGCACGAGGGAGGGGGTCTCCAGCCAGGTCTAGAAGGCCTGCATGTCCACCTTTATGCTCACTCTGTGTGTTATTTATTAGAAGTAGTATTAATTTTTAGGATTTTATTTATTTGTTTAAGAGAGAGAGAGAGAGGGCGAGCATGATCAGTGGAGACAGGCAGAGGGAGAGGGAGAAGCAGGTGTCCCATGAGCAGGGAGGCACAAACCCAGGAATTCTGAATCATATCCCACAAAACAGAAAACACATCACCAGATCTGCTCCACAAAACAAACAAAAGACATCTCCTCAAGCTGAATGAAAATTTTCTACTTGAAGTACAGACTGTATGAGTGAAATGAGAGCAAGAATTGTGTATGTGTGTGAGTGTGTACACACACACACATATATATACACATATATATGGAAATAATGCTGTAAAAAGGGGGAATGAACATTGACTGTTAAAAATAAGAATTAGTGTGGTTGCAGGCATGTAGAATTGAAACATATGACGGTGATCATCAAAAGGCAGCGTGATGAATCAATCTAGTGAACCTTAGGACTGAGCGTTTAGAAGTAGGAAACCTGCTGTCAGCCACAGAACTGTAAGTAGACAGGAGGCACTGACTCTCCAGCTTGACCACCAACTGAACTGAAATCATGTTGTGTATCCACGCGCACTGACAGAGAAACAGAGAAACGGATATAAATGTAGACACATATGCAGAACTAGGAAGTTAGCAGAGGAGAAGTAACATCATTGAAGATAATTAAATAAAAAAGAAATAAAGCTGAATCTTGAATGGAGAAAATGGAGTAATTAAAATAGAATAATGTTTTTTAAATCGTTTGTATTTCCTTGGTGTTGGTAGTGATCTCTCCTTTCTCATTCATGATTTTATTAATTGGAGTCTTTTCTCTCTTCTTTTTAATAAGGCTGGCTGATGGTTTCTCTCTCTTCTTAATTATTTCAAAGAAGCACCTCCTCGTTTTGTTGATCTGTTCCACAGCTCTTCTGCTCTCTATTTCATTGAGTTCTGCTCGAATTTTTATTAACCGTCGTCTTCTGGTGGGTGAAGATTTCCTTTGCTGTTCCTTCTCCAGCTCCTTTAGGTGCAAGGTTAGCTTTTGTATTTCAGTTCTTTCCAGAGTTTGGATGGATGCTTGTATTGCGATGTCTTTCCCCCTTGGGACCGCTTTTGCTGTGTCCCAAAGATTTTAAATGGTTGTATCTTCATTCTCATTGGTTTCTGTGAATCTTTTTAATTCTTCTCTAATTTCCTGGTTGACCCTTTCATCTTTTAGCAGTATGGTCCTTAACCTGCACGTGTTTGAAATCCTTCCAAATTTCTTCTTGTGATTTAGTTCTGATTTCAAATTATTATGGTCTGAAAATATGCAGGGCACGGTCCCAATCTTTTGGTATCAGTTACGACCTGATTTGTGACCCAGTATGTGGCCTATTCTGGAGAAAGTTCCATGTGCGCTTCAGAAGAATGTGTATTCAGTTGCATTCAGACGTAAAGTTCTGTAAATATCTGTGAAATCCATCTGGTCCAGTGTATCATTTAAAGCTCTTGTTTCTTTGGAGATGTTGTGCTTAGAAGATCTATGGATTTTAGAAAGCTCTATGTTCAAGTCACCAAGTATAAGTGTATTATTATCTAAGTATGCCTTAACTTTGGTTATTAATTGATTGATATCCTTGGCAGCTCCCACATTCGGGGCATAAATATTCATGATTGTTAGGTCCTCTTGTTGGATAGACCCTTTAAGTGTGATATAGTGTCCCTCTTCATCTCTTACTACAGTCTTTGGGATAAACTTATTTATCTGATGATATAAGGATGGCTACCCCTGCTTTGTTTTGAGGACCATTTGAATGGTAAATGGTTCTCCAAAGTTTTATTTTCAGGCTGTAGGTGTCCTTATGAGTCTCCTGTAGACAGCAAATAGATGGGTCTTGCTTTTTTCTCCAGTCTGAAACCCTGCGTCTTTTGATGGGGTCATTTAGCCTATTCACATTCAGGGTTACTATTGAAAGCTATGAATTTAGTGTCATCATGATACCGATTCAGTCCCTGTTTTTCTGGATTATTTCTTTGGGCATCCTCTTTGTCTTACAGAGTCCCCCTTAAAATTTCTTGCAGAGCTGGTTTGGAGGTCACATATTCTTTCAGTTCCTGCCTGTCTTGGAAGCTCTTTATCTCTCCTTCCATTTTGAATGAGAGCCTTGCTGGATAAAGTATTCTTGGTTGCATGTTCTTCTCATTTAGGACCCTGAATATATCCTGCCAGCCCTTTCTGGCCTGCCAGGTCTCTGTGGAGAGGTCTGCTGTTAACCTAATACTTTTTCCCATAAAGTTAGGGATTTCTTGTCTCTTGCTGCTTTAAGGATCTTCTCTTTATCCTTGGAATTTGCAAGTTTCACTATTAAATTTTGGGGTGTTGAGCGGTTTTTACTGATTTTAGGGGGGGATCTCTCTATCTCCTGGATCTGAATGCCTGTTTCCCTCCCCAAGTTAGGGAAGTTCTCAGCTTTGATTTGTTCAAATACACTTTCTGGTCCTCTGTGTCTTCAGCGCCCTCTGGAACTCCAATTAAAGGTAGATTTTTCCTTCTGAGGCTATCATTTATTTCCCTTAACCTTTCCTCATGATCTTTTAATTGTTTCTCTCTTTTTTCCTCAGCTTCCTTCCTTGCCATCAACTTGTCTTCTATGTCACACACTCTTTCTTCTACCTCATTAACCCTCATTGTTAGGACCTCCAGTTTGGATTGCATCTCATTTACTTGATTTTTAATTTCAGCCTGATTAGATCTAAATTCTGCAGTCATGAATTCTCTTGATTCCTTTATGCTTTTTTTCCAGAGTCACCGGTAGCTTTATAATTGTGCTTCTGAACTGGCTCTCTGACATTGAATTGTAATCCAAATTCTGTAACTCTGTGGCAGAAAGTACTGTTTCTGATTCTTTCTTTTGTGGTGAGTTCTTCCTTCTAGTCATTTTGCTCAGTGCAGAGTGGCTAAAAGCAAGTTGTACTGGACAAAGGAAGGAAAAAGGGGAAAGTGGGGGGAAACAAACAAAAAAACAAAAAAAAAAAGGAGGGGTATCCTCTGATTCTATATACTGTAAGTCCCTCGACTTCCCCTGGAGCTTTCCAGCACTGCTTGGTCAAGAACTTACTCTTCCCCTTCCAGCTGGTCTTCTGGGGGAGGGGCCTGCTGTGCCGATTATCAGGTGTGTGCCCCTGGGGAGCTGCCCCGCCCCCACCAGGTGCACGGCTCAGTGGGAGCCGTTTAAGCTGTGAGGCCCCTGCTCAGTCTCAGGTACAAGGTGACACCAGGAGGAGGAACAACAGTGGTGGTGGCCAGCTGTCCAGCCCTGGAGTCAGCTCCCGCAGTAACTACCGAAGCTCCCAGTGCGCAGGGGCCTGGATGCTCTGGGGGCGGGGCACTGATCTGCACAGCTCGGGGTGCCTGGTGGCAGGAGCGTCCTGGCTGCCCTGTGTCCTCCCCACCTCTGCCTGTCCCAGGGGGAGCACGACATCCTGGGCTGTGTCCCCAGCGCCCTGGGCTCCGGGGCCTGCACGGCCCAAGCTGCTCCTGGGGCCGCTCCAGCCCCTTAGGGAGCTCAGCAGGGTGCAGCGTGCTCTCCCCCGGGGTGCCCCTCCCCTGTTAGTGACCCAGGAGCCTGGGGGCATCCCCGCCCCTCCCGGGATCCTGCCCAAGCTCCCTGCAAGTGCCTGTCCATCCAGGAAGGTTGGTAAAGTTCCTGTTTTTCCATGCCTGGGCTCTCCTGTCCCTGGGAGCTCTCGCTGTGGCCTTAGCCCAGCTCCTCGCGGGGGCCCCTCCCCCTTGGAGGCTTTTTTATTTGTTTATTTTTCCACCTTCCTATCTTGATAGAAGCCCGAACTCTTCTCACTGCAGCATTCCAGCTGTTCTCTCTTTAGATCTCAGGCCAAATGCGTAGGTTTTCAGGATGATTTGAAAGTTATCTAGGTGAGTTGGTGGGGCCAGGTGACTTGGGGACCCTACTCCTCCACCATCGTGCCCCCTCCCTAACCTGTGTGTTAATTCTAACAGTTTTTCAATGAAGTCTTCAGGATTGTCTATATAAAATATTGTGTCATCTACAAATGGCAATAATTTTACTTCTTCCTTTCTCACCTGGATGCCTTTTCTTTTTCTTGCCTAATTGCCTGGGATAGAATTTCCAGTACTATTTTGAATATAAGTGGTGAGAGTGGGCATCCTTGTCTTGTTTCTGATTCTAGAGATTTCCCCCACTGAATATGATGTCGGCTATGTTATATATGGACTTTATTACGTTGAGATATGTCCCCTTTATAGCTACTTTGTTAAGACTTTTTCTTATAAATGGGTGTTAAATTTTGTCAAATGCTTTTTCTGATCTATTGAGATGATCATATGATTTTTATCCTTCATTTTGTTAATGTGCCACATCACATTGATTTATGAATGTTAAACCATCCTTGGAATAAATCCCATCTGATTATGGTGTATATCATGCCTTTAAAGTATTGTTGGATTTGGCTTACTAACGTTTTATTGAAGATTTATGCATCTGTGTTTATCAGGGATATTGGCCTGTCGTTTTCTTTTCTTTGTGCTGTCCTTATCTGGTTTTGGAATCAGGGTAATGCTGGCTTCATAAAATGAGTTTGGAAGTGTTCCCTCCTCTTCTATTTTTTGGAAAAGTTTGAGAAGGATTGATACTAATTTTTATTTAAATGTTTGATAGAATTCAGCAATGAAGCCATCTGGTCCTGGACTTTTGTTTGTTGGGAGATTTTTGATAATTGATTCAATCTCTGTACTAGTAATTTGTTCGTATTTTTCTTTTTTCATGATTTAGTCTTGGCAGGTTGTATGTGTCTAAGAATTTATCCATTTCTTCTAGGTTGTCCCATTTGTTAGCATATAACTGTTCATAGCAGTCTCTTATGATCTTTTGTATTCCTGTGGTATCAGTTATACTATTTCCTCTTTCATTTCTGATCCTTGCTTCCATTTTCACATGGCATCCTCCCCTCATGTGTCAGTGTCTTCATGTGGAATTCTCCTTCCTAAACATCTCTCTCATCTCTTCTTTTAAGAACACCAATCATACTGGATTAAGGGACCATTCTACATAGTATGAACTTAGCTTAACTAAGTAGATATGCAATGACCATATTTCCAAATAGGATTTTATTTTAAATTATTGGCAATTAGGAAGGACTTCGACATATATTTTGGGGGGACACATTTCAACCCATAACACCCATCAAGCCATGAACATTAATCCATGAGTTCCTAGTGCAAGCACATCCCTCATCCCTTTCTTGATCATTTTAATACTTGTAAACATGTCTTTGATTCTTTGGTAAAACCACCACAGCCTTAAAAAAAGAAAAAAAAAAGACTTCATTACATTTAGAATTTAGCATCCCTGTTGTTACTCTTCAAGATGTATGCCATGCCCTTGTACCCCTCTTCTGTCTTCTTTTCATACATGTTCATTCAAGAACTTACCCTAGTACTTCCCCAAACAAACACCAAGTTCTCCAAGTACCCTCTTGCTTTCTGTATTGAACCATTTGTGATTACATGATCAGATTTGCATTTTTGATAACTTCTCATTCCTTTGAACAGTTTCCTCTCATTATAACCAACCATGTGATCCCATCTATCCTGTCTCAACATAGTTTTAATAGATTCTAAAGATGCACCTGTCTGTTTTGTTCTATAACAACAAAAATGGCTTTCTGTCATCCGTTGAGAGTTTTCTTTCTATTTTAATGTTTCTTTAATATTTTTTTCATGAGAGACACACAGAGAGAGGTAGAGACATAGGCAGAGGGAGAAGCAGGCTTCATGCAAGGAGCCTGATGCAGGCCTTGATCCCAGGACCCTGGGATCACACCCTGAGCCAAAGGCAGATGCTCAACCACTGAGCCACTCAGATGTCACTTTTTTTTTTAACATGTTTTATATTCTGATTCTAGTTTGGAATGAAATCAAATCTTTACTATCACTTGACATTCCTTCTTTAATTTTTCTTGTTCTGTCTTTGGTATAACAAAGGAGAGTCCCAGCTTTTTGGCATAACAAAAGACACTCCCAGGAATTTCTTTAAATTATCCTTATTTAGGCAGAAATGGTATCACAGTCATTTTTCTCTCTTTCCTGTAGAGCAAAGGATAGAAGATTTCTGGGAGAATCTGCAATCTCTCTCTAAGAGATCCAGTGTTATAAGGTAGACTTTGGAGTCCTTTCAGCCCTGGGGGATCCTGAAATAAATGGTAATGAAAACTCTGAGCACTGAAATAAAGAATCAAACAAAAGGAGGAGGTAAGCATTACTGTTTCTGACTTCTGAGAAGTGTGCCTTGGCCAGATAGTGAGATGGAAAGGGCTGGAAGTCATAAGAGCCTTGGCTATAGATATGATTGCTTGCTAATAGAGAATAGCCACTGAAGTAGGCCACTCTGCCTAAAGCCAAGGAAACATGTCACTGTCTCTCAATTTCTGAGAAAAGGGACTATAAAGACCTAGAGAGCAAGCTAGTAAAAATAATATTGAAAATATAATAAAAAAAAGATCTGTTAACCTCTTACAATCTTGGGAAGATCAGAGATGGTAGGAGCCTCCATGAACAATAGGGGTCACACAGGTGCGAGCAGCTACAGCCACATGTCACACTGGCCCTGCCCTACCATTGCTATCTCCAGAGATCTTGATCCCTACCCTTCCAGTGCCATAAGGCAGTTTCACAATAATGTTCTGAATCCATACTCAACACTGCTTTGCCACTGAGACTCAGCCTGCCAATACACTACAGCTCCTTTTAGAAAGTTAGAGGATAGGGATGCCTGGGTGGCTCAGAAGTTGGGCGTCTGCTTTCAGCTCAGCTCGTGATCCTGGGATCCAGGATCAAGTTCCACATCAGGCTCCCTCTGAGGAGCCTGCTTCTCCCTCTGCCTATGTCTCTGCCCCTCTCTCTCTCTCTCTCTATCTCAGGCTGTGTCTCTCATGAATAAACAAATAAATCTTAAAAAAAAAAGTTAGAGGATATCTTCTCAGGCAACTGACTGAGAAAATAAAATTTTATTCAATCCCTACCACACAACTTATATGGAAATAAATTTCAGATGGACTAAGAACAAAAGTATAAAATAAAGCAAAGCTACCCAGAAGAAATAGCAATAAAATACTTTTATAATTTTAGTGTGGGCAAGGTCTAGACATAGTATAAAAGGCAGAAAACATAAGAAAAGCTAGATTTGAGCAGCCCGGGTGGCTCAGCAGTTTAGCGCCACCTTCAGCCCAGGGCATGATCCTAGGGACCCGGGATCGAGTCCCACATCGGGCTCCCTGCATGGAGCCTGCTTCTCCCTCTGCCTGTGTCTCTGCCTGTCTCTCCTCTCTGTATATTCTCATGAATAAATAAAAATAAAATCTTTAAAAAAAAGAAAAAAAACTAGATTTATTTATACATAGATTGATGTATATATATGTGTGTACACACACACATCCACACAGAATATATAATTTAAGTAAATAGAATTAAAGTATTATCCATGCTGTTGTTAACCTGAGTCTTTTTGGTAAAGGTCTTTTTAACTGATTTTCCTGGTACTCCCATCTCATCCCAAGTAAACAGTATTAACAGCCTGGTATGTACCTTTCCACACTTTTCTTTTCTTTTTAAGATTTTATTTATTTATTTATTCATAGAGACACAGAGAGAGAGAGAGGCAGAGACACAGGCAGAGGGAGAAGCAGGCTCCACGCAGGGAGCCTAACGTGGGACTCGATCCTGGGTCTCTAGGATCAGGCCCCGGGCTGAAGGCGGGGCTAATCCGCTGAGCCACGGGGGCTGCCCTCCCCACTTTTCTTTATGTCTGTATAATCCTATACAAATACACCTACAGGGGAGTTCAATCATTGTGGTATTATGTACACTTCCCTGCATTTTGCTTTTCTTACGTAACAACAGATCTCGAAAATCCCCCAAGTCCTCCAATAGAGATCTAGTGCATTCTTGTTAATGATGACTGAAAAAGGATCATTAAAAGATAAACTGAGACATATTAAACACTTTAAGACTTTATTTAAGCAAACACTGATTGAATTGGGCAGCATCCAATTTAGCAAATACAAAAGAACTCCAAGTGGCAACAGAAAGTGAAAGATTTGCATAGGCAGAATGGAGCAGGAACAAGGAAGTTGTACAAAGCAAAAAAGCCCATTAATTATGCAAGCATGCTGTCCTTTGGGAGATGGCAGGGGTCTCTCAGACAAATTACCTAACCAGTGCTGGCCAGCTGATTCCTGATTGGTTCCATTTCTGGGAGCCCTAAAACACTACTTACATTACATCTTGGTTTGGGTGATATGGAGCTTAGCATAAGCAGCTCCATTTTGTACCTATTATCCTGGCTTAAACAGAATAAAGCACTTTTTATTCCCAATTGACAAGTATTTAACCCATTTCCAAACTTTACTTCTGGAAACATAAATTACATAACAGGGAGATGATACACCTTTATATTTTGAATTTTCCTGTAAGTGCCCTTTTCCCAGTAAAGGCAAATTAGGCTCAGGTCATTGAATTTGACAGCCTAAGAGCCTCAGGTACCCAAGAAGTAGACCTTAGGAAGGGAGCTGAAGTGGCATGAAGGGCCAGGGAAGGAACACGGGCTATAAGGATATTCTTTGCCATACCACAGCTTTGCCTCTGACCAATGTGAGGTCCTCACCTTAGGATATTGTTCACGCTGTGTCACAAAAGAGGCCATAAATCACTTAAAGGAGAGTGGAAGACAACCTGAAACTAAAGATCTGAACTAGAGAGAACAGGAACTTAAGTTTCAGGGAGAATTTTGGTCAGTTCTACAACACTGCCACCATGTGGCTGTGGAACATTGCAGCTAGCAAACCTGGAAGTGATGGGTTGGAAGCAGTTATTAAATAGAACCGGTTCTCGCATTCTATCTTAATTTGCACCTCCCTCGTCAGGATATAAACATTTCCATCAACCCAAAGAATGTCCTTATACTATTTCCAATCAGTACTTCCCCAACATCATTTTTCCAACTTCCACTAGATTCGCTATTCTTACACATCATATAAATGGAATCCTATAGTACATACCCTTTTGTGTATGGTTCACAGTGTCTATAAGTTTCACCCGTGTTGTTGCATGTAGCTAATCCTTAGTTGTTCCCAGTAATGGTGTTTTGTAAATTCTCCACAAACACTGAATTAGTGAATACTGGGCCATTGCTTCTGGGGGAAATCGCTTATAGGGGAAATACAGCAGTAGATTCCTGTGAGTCTCAGTCTTAACTCACCTCATCGATACATATAAACAAACATACCGATATTTATATATGTATGTCAACTGATGAATACATGTAAACAAGCAAAATCAAAACAAATACTTTGCCTTATGTGTGTTTCTATTTAAAGATGCCTTATTTAATACATATTGTTGATTCATTAGCTTTGAACTCACTGCCAACAGCACTATATGAGCCATGTGCCTGAAAGAAGTTTATCCAACACATGTATTTTCTCTGTAAGGAGCACCAGTCTTGGGTAGCCCTGGTGGTGCAGCGGTTTAGTGCCGCCTGCAGCCCTGGGCATGATCCTGGAGGCCCAGGATCGAGTCCCATGTCAGCCTCCCTGCATGGAGCCTGCTTCTCCCTGTGCCTGTCTCTGCCTCTATCTCTCTGTCTCTCATGAATAAATAAATAAAATATTTAAAAAACAAAAGGAACACCAGTCTTCTTGCACTTAGAAGCACTTAGGAGCCTTCAGCACTACACTTGGGCCATTTTGAACAGTGAAATCATCACCAAAAAGCATAAAATATGACAAACATAGAACTAAATAGACCACAAAAATACTACGTGATTATAGTATGAGGGCTGAGACAGAAAGAGACAGCATGACTTTATTCATCCTCACTGGAAACCTGCATACCAGGCAATTCAAAGTTTTTGCTACTCTGTGCATGTCCATGAATGGTCATGAGCGCCGTATTGCTTTTAGGCTTACACATACATTTCAGCAAATAGGGAAATGCTCAAACATAGAATCCATAGATAATAAGGATCGATTGTATCTATTCTTTGTTCCTTTTAGTGCTAAGTAATATTCCATTGTATGTATATAGCACTATTTGTTTATCCATTCACCCATAGATGGAATTTGGAGTTGTTTCCTGTTGAGGGCTACTATGAAGTAAGGCTCTATAAACATTCCCGTACAAGCTATTTTGTGAAAATGCACACATTTCTCTTGGAGGAGTGAAATTACTGTACATGTTCAGCTTGATTAGAAACTCTTAAACAGTTTTCCAAGGTAATTTACCATTTTATACTCTCATCAGCAATATGAGAGTTTCAGGCATTCCACGTCTTCACACCTGCCACTGATAGTCTTCTGAATTGTATTTGTTCTGGTGGGTGTGCACTGGTGGTTTTCATTTGTATTTCCCAATGATTAGTGATGCCGCACACCTTTTTATACATTTACTGACCATCTGGATATTTCTTTATGAAGTTCCTTTTCAAGTTTTTGTCCATTTTTAATTGGGATGTTTATCTTTCTTATTACTGATATATGGGAATCCTTATACTCTGCATATAAATCCTTTGTCAAATACATGAAATGTATTGTAACAAGTAATGTTTCTATTTTCTCCTACTGTGCGGTTTCCCTTTTCATGTACTTAATGGTGACTTGTGATGAGTAGAAATTTTACATTTCGGGCAGCCCCGGTGGCGCAGTGGTTTAGCGCCGCCTGCAGCCCAGAGCGTGATCCTGGAGACCCGGAATCGAGTCCCACGTCAGGCTCTTTGTATGATGCCTGCTTCTCCCTCTGCCTGTGTCTCTGCCTCTCTCTCTCTCTCTCTGTGTCTATCATGAATAAATAAAATCTTTAAAAAAAAAGAAATTTTACGTTTCAATTAAGTCCATTCTGTAAATGTTTTATTTAGGGTTAGTGCTTTTTGTGTCCTATTATTCCTAAAAGCTTTATAATTCTACCTTCTACCTATAGGTCTATAATCCATCTCAAAATAAATTTTTCTGTATGATGTGAGGCAAAGATCAAGGTTGTCTTTGTCCATACAGTCATCCAATTGCTCTAATACTGAAAACCCTCCTTCTTGAGAAGAAACTTGCATCATTAATTTGAGATCTTTCTTCTTTTCAATAAATGTCTTAGAGTTATACATTCTCCTATTAATACTGCTTTAACAGCATCCTATATATTTTGATGTTTTGTGTTCACTGTTTAGTTCAAATATCATCTAAGATCCATTGTAAATTTTCCTTGTACCTACAGATTACTCTTCATTTCCAAATATGTTGGAAATTTCTGGGTATCTTTTAGTTGTTGATTTTTAGTTTAATTCCATTGCAGTCAGAGAATGTATTGTGTAGTTTTTCAATCTTTTGAGATTTTTTGAGACATGGCTTATTTTGGTGAATGTTCCCTGTACACACGGAAAGCATGTGTTCTGCAATAGTTGGATGTTGTATTCTATAAATGTCAGCTAGAGTTTATAATCAAATATTAAATGCCCTTCATGATTTTTGTCTACTTGGTTTCCTCCTCTTTCATCATATGTGTCTCTCTATGTGTCTTCTCTTCTCTATGAACACCGGTCATAATGGATTAAGGATCCACTCTACATAGTATGACCTCATCTCCACTTAATGAATGGCATCTTGGTGAATGTTCCATGTGTATTTGAGAAGCATGTACATTCTTTTTTGTTGTAAACGTTAATTAGGTCAAGTTGGTTGATTGATAGTGTTGTTCAAGTCTGCCATTATCCTTGGCAATTTTCTAAGTGTTCTGTCGATTACTGAGTGAAGGGTTTTGAGACCAAGACTGTAACTGTGGATTTGTCAGTTTATCTTTGCTGACAGTCAGTTTTTTGCCTCATGTATTTTGAAGCTCTCTTAGTAGATGCACAAATATTTAGGGTTGTTATGTCCTCCCAGTTAATACTTTCTTTCATTATCATTGTGCTTAGAGTTTGTTAAACTTCTTGGATATATAGATTCACAGTTTTATTTAAATTTGGAACATCTTGGCCATTATTTCTTCAACTATTTATTGTTTCATGTATCTCCCCTCCATCAACAAATCCAGTTACCCATATATTAGGGTGACTGATGTCCCACAGCTCACCGGTCTTATTTTTATTTTTAAAATTCCTTTTTTTTTTTTTTTTCTGTTTCACATTCAACAGTTTCTTCCTCTATGGCTTTGAATTTGCTAACTTTTTCTTCTGAAATGTCTAATCTATTATTAACTTCATCCAGTGAATTCTTCATCTCAGACATCTGGAAGGCTGATTTGCGTCTTTTGTATATCTCCCAAGCCTCTATTTAATCTTAATGTAACATTGAGAAAAATTAAATTTTAAAATTATTTAACAGCCAAGGCATTGGGTAAATTAATTAATTTAGATTATTGCCATTATCTCATTGATCTAGAGATTTTGTTTAGCTTATATAATAAAATTTTATACTTTTCTAGAAAATACATCATTTTCCCTTCTCTTTTTTCTCCTCCCTCACTAACATCACCTTCTCTTGCCTTTCAGGTATCCTTATTAACAACCTGTGTGTAAATTTCTTTATTCAGGTTCACACTCGCTTATCCAAACACAATCACATGCACACAAACACACATACCCCACACACACATGCTCATATTTGTAAACATGTATATATGGGGTATTTTTTTATGAAAAGATGGGATTATATTATACAACTTCTCCCTTATCCTTGCTTAACAATGAGAGGGGCACCTGGGTGGCTTAGCCAGTTAAGAGTCTGCCTTCGGCTGGGGTCATAATCTGGGAGTCCTAGGATGGAGCCCTGCATTGGGCTCCCTGCTCAATGGGGAGTCTGCTTCTCCATCTCCCTTTCCCCCAGCTTGTGCTCTCTCTATATATAAAATAAAAAATTAAACAAAACAAAACATGTATTAGTACATGCAAAGTTTGATTATTTCATTAAGATGGTAGGTAGTTCCTAGGGGTGCCTGGGTGGCTCAGTCAGTTAAGCATCTGACTCTTGATTTTGGCTCAGGTCATGATCTCAGCGTCTTGAGATCAAGCCCCACATCAGGCTCTGTGCTCAGTGCAGAGTCTACTTGTCTCTCTCCCTCCCCCTCTGCCCTTCACACACTTGTGCTCTCTCTCCTATGTCTCTAAAATAAATAAATAAAATATTTTTTTAAAAAATGATAGTTCCTAGATCACATTGATATAAACTTCTCTCTGGGGTGATATTTTGGTACAGTGCAAATTATCTTGTTGCCCAATATATTTGGAAGTAGAGGTTTCACAAGCACGGTGATATTCACCCAAATTGATTATTTAATGGGAGTTTCAAAATAGTTATATTGTAATTCTTACATGAATCGCCTGCATCCTCCATCAAGAAGAGTCATCTCTCATCAAGTGGACATAAACTGTCGTTCCTTGCCAAAGGCAGAATGAGAATTTAATTATCTTTCTTTACCAATTTCTGTTGTATCTTATATAATAATTGTCTGCAATGGTCATCTGTAAATCTTTTCTGCTCTTTTTTTCTTTTTTCTTTTTTTTTGTTTTTTTTTATTTTTTATATAAATTTATTTTTTATTGGTGTTCAATTTATCAACATATAGAATAACACCCAGTGCTCATCCCATCAAGTTCCCCTCTCAGTGCCCATCACCCAGTCACCCCCACCCACCCCCGCCCTCTACTCCTTTTTTCTAATAACTTTGTAACTTTGGACTTGTAAAGTTGTATTTCTTTCAAGTTTTTATAATCACTAATCTTTTTGATAATCAAATTGCCCCAAATTTTACCAGTGGCAGCTTGAGCAAGCTGACTTCTGTGTCTTTTTTTTGTTTTAAGATTTTATTTTTTTATTCATGAGAGAGAGAGAGAGGCAGAGACACAGGCAGAGGGAGAAGCAGGCTCCATGCAGGGAGCCCAATGTGGGACTCGATCCCAGGTCTCCAGGATCACGCCCTGGACCGAAGGCGGTGCTAAACCGCTGGGCCACCCGGGCTGCCCCCTCTGTGTCTTTGATATCACCCCAGTAGTCTTTGATGCTTGCTTCTCTTTGGTACATCCAGAAATGATGAGCCCACCTTATCCTTTCCCAGACCCAGTCCATATTCAACCATTTCTCCGAAGAGCCCTAATTCCCTAGAGTGGAGAAAAGTACATAAATACATAAATCTGAGCTCCAGCAAGGTTCACTGCTGGAATGTCTTGCTTTTAAATTCTTTCAGTGTGCAGAATATATGTATATATTTTTAACTTGAATTTATATTGGTAATATCCAACTAAGATTTAACATGATTTGGCATGATTTTGTATTTATAGCTCTTCAACACTAAAAATCTTGGTTCCTAATAACTTGAAGATATTTACTGATTTGCTTTATCTTAAAATAAACATAAAATACTTTCAAAATTACAATACCAGTATCACTCCTAAAAATAAAACTATTAACAGAGGAAAAAGTTTCATTTGTAGTTCCCAAATTTATTCTTTTTTAAAAATCCTTAATCTATATCTCACTAAAGATGAACAGAGTTCTGTGTTCAAAGCTCACTTGGAATAATTCTTTTTTTCTCTGAGATTATGTTATCAAGTGGACATATGTTCAAGTTCATTTGTTTCCTTTTTTCTATTTTTAAGGATTCCCTTTTTCCTATTATGATCTATTTTTTTTCAAACATGAAAAACACGTACTTTCAAGGTGGCAATTATGTAAAAAATATATCCTCATGGATTTGCTTTTATTCCAAAACCTTTCACCAGGATTCCAAGCTACCACCATCTCCACTAGAGGGAACTATTTTTATTCATTTCTGATTTGTCATTCCAGTGTTTCCCCTTCAAAAAATTTTCCTCAGCTTGCATTTTACAATCCATGAAATGTAGAATATCTGTGCCAAGCAATATACATTTTAGTTCTGATGGCTTTTGAACTTCATAGAAAAGATATCTTACTATTTGTTTTTTTTTTAAGATTTTATTTATTTATGAGAGAGAGAGAGAGAAGCAGAGACAGGCAGAAGGAGAAGCAGGATCCACGCAGGGAGCCTGATGTGGGACTTGATTCCAGGTCTCTAGGATCATGCCCTGGGCCGAAGGCAGGTGCTAAACCACTGAGTCACCCAGGGATCCCTATTTGTTGTTTTCTAGGACTGTTTTGGTCAGTCAATATTCTATTATGAGATTTGTGCAAGTTTTGTGTAGCTGTTATTCATTTTCATTTAGGTGTACTGTTCCATTGTGTAAATACACTACAAATCATTTATCCTTCTGTCAATGGCATTTGGTTGTTTCTGGATTTTTTTTCTAATATGTATATACTCTCACAAATATTCTATATCAGACAAAGTGGACTTCAGAGCAAAGAAAGAATTTTATAATGGTAGAAGGGTCAATTTTTTAAGAAAACTTAATTCCTGATATGTGTGTACCTAACAACAGTTAGACTAAAGTTTTTAACCAAAAAAGCCACAAAATACATGATGTAAAAGCTGATAGAGCTGCAAGGAGAAATAGATGAATCCATTATTATATTTGGAGACTTCAACATCCTTTTATCAGAGGTGAGCAGATGGAGAAGATAGAAAATCAGTAAGGATATAATTAATCTGAACAGCATCACCAAACACCTGGATCTAATTAATGTCTATAGACTATGTAATCTAAAAATAAAAGAGTACACATACTTTACAAGCTCACATGGAATATTCACCCAGAGAAATCACATTCTAGGGGCACCTGGGCGGCTCAGTTGGTTAAGCATCTGCCTTCAGCTCAGGTCAGGATTCTAGGGTCCTCGGATTGAGTTCTGTGTTGGGATCCCTGCCCAGTAGTGAATTTACTTCTCTCTCCCATTCTGCCCCTCTCTCTGCTCATACTCTCTCTTTTGTGCACTCACACTCTCTCTCTCTCAAATAAATAACTAAAATCTAAAAAAAAATCACATTCTGGGCCATAAAACATACCTTAACAATCTTAAATGAATAGAAATTACACAAAGTATGCTCTCTGACCACAATGGAATTAAACTAGAAACTAATAAAAGAAAGATAGCTGGAAAACCTCTCAAGTACTTGGAGATTAAACAATACATTTCTAAATAACACATAAATCAAAGAAATCTTAAGAGAATTTTTAGATACTTCAAAGTAAATGAAAAGGAAAATACAGCTTATTGAAACTTGTGAGATGTAGCAAAAGCAGTGTTTCAAGGGAAATTTATAGCATTGAACACAAATATTAGAAAAGAAGAATGACCTGAAATCAATAATCTAAGCTTCCACTTTAGGAAACTAGAGAATAAGGAACAAATTAGATTTGGGGCACCTGGGTGGCACAGTTGGTGGAGGATGCAGCTCTTGATCTTGGGGTCATGAGT
This sequence comes from Canis lupus familiaris, assembly GCF_011100685.1. Taxonomy (NCBI): domain Eukaryota; kingdom Metazoa; phylum Chordata; class Mammalia; order Carnivora; family Canidae; genus Canis; species Canis lupus. The sequence continues at coordinate 973,449 of NC_049237.1, forward strand.
TTGAAGGCTCATGTTGGGGAGTGGAGATTATATTAACTACTACTACTAATAATAATAGAATAAATAAATTTTAAGAAGAGCAAACTAAATTCAAAATCAATAGAATAAAAGAAATAATAAAAATTACAGCAGAAATCAATGAAATTGAAGACAAGAAATCAGTAGAGAAAAACAATGAAACCAAATGCTGATTCTTTAAAATAAAGTCAGTGAGGGGATCCCTGGGTGGCGCAGTGGCTTAGCCTTTGGCCCAGGGCGCGATCCTGGAGACCCGGGATTGAATCCCATGTAGGGCTCCCGGTGCATGGAGCCTGCTTCTCCCTCTGCCTGTGTCTCTGCCTCTCTCTCTCTCTCTGTGACTATCATAAATAAATAAAATTTAAAAAATAAATAAATAAAATAAAGTCAGTGAAAGTGATAAACCCCTAGCCTGGTTTACTCAGACAAAAAAGAGAGAAGACACAAATTGCCAATCTCAGAAGAGGGACCATCACTGCTGATGCCATTGGAGTAGGTACACTAGACCTAGATGATTTCAGTTGTGAATTCTACCAAACATTTATTGAAGAAATTGTACTGATTCTCTACAATCTCTTACAGAAGATAGAAGCAGAACAAATACTTCCTAATATATTCTATGAGGTCAGCATTACCGTAATACCAAAACCAAAGCCATTACAAGAAAGAAAAAATACAGGGACGCCTGGGGGGGAGGCTCAGCAGTTGAGGGACAGCCTTTGGCTCAGATTGTGATCCCAAGGTCCTGGGATTGAGGCCCTCAACAGGCTTCTTGTATGGAGCCTACTTCTCCCTCTGCCTATGTCTCTGCCTCTCTCTCTGTGTCTCTCATGAATAAATAAAATCTATTAAAAAAAATAAAGGAAAGGAAAAATACAGATCAATATATCTCACAAATTTTAATGCAAAAATATTAACAGTTTGAATTCAATGATGTGTAAGAAATTATATATGATGACCAAGTGGAATTTATTCCAGGTTTGTGAGACTTGTTCAAAATTCAAAAATCAATTAATGTAATTTATCACATAAACAGGCCAGAGAGGAAAAAGTATAATATAGATACAGAGAAAGCATTTATGACACCCATTAATGGTAAAAACCCTCAGCAAAGTAGGAGTAGAGGAAGCTCCTCTTCAAAAGCCTACAGCTAACAAACACTTAATGGTAAGAAACTAGAGGCTTCCCTAATTCAATCCAGAATCAGGCAAGAATGTCTTTTATGACTCCTATTCAACATCTTACTGGAACTCCTTGGTCATACAATAAGAACAAGAAAAGGAAATAATAGATATACAATTGTGAAGGAAACTTTGTTTGCAAATGACATAACTATTTATGTAGAAAATCCCAAAGAATCAAATAAAAGCATCCCAGAACTAATAAGCAATTATGGCAAGGTTGTAGGACAGAATGTTAAGACACAGAGGTCAAATGCTTTCCTATATACCAGCAATGAACACTTGGAATTTGATTTTTTAAAACAGTAATATTTACATTAGCACATAAAATTGAAATGTTTAAATATACACATATATAAGAATAATATGTACAAGATCTATATAAGGAAAATTACAAAACTGATGAATGAAGTCAAAGATATAAATAAATGAAGAGTATTCCATGTACATAGACAGGAAAACTCAAAATTATCAAGATATCAATTCTTCCCAACTTGATCTGTAGATTCAACACAATCCTAATCAAAATCCCAGCAAGTTATGTTGTGGATATGAACAAACTAATTATAAAGTTTATATGCTAAGCAAAAGACCCAGAATAGCCAACATAATATTGAAGAAAAGCAAAGTCAGAAGATTGATACTACCTGACTTCAAAAGTTATTCTAAAGGGACAATAATCATGATGGTGAGATAATTACAAAAGAATAAACAAATAGATCAATGGAACTAATCTCTGACCTTTGATAAGGAACAAAGGCAATCAATAAAGGATACTTTTGTCAACAAATGGTGCTGGAACTAGACAGCTATAAATAAATAAATAAATAAATAAATAAATAAATAAATAAATAAATACACAGGTCTTATGCCATTCACAAAAATCAACTCAGAATGGGTCATAGACCTAAATGTAACTGCACAACTATAAGATTTCTAGGTTACGGCATAGGAGAAAGCTTAGATGGCCCTGGGTTTGGTGATGAGTTTTTTCAAACAACACCAAAAGTACGACCCATGAATGAAAAAATGGATTCAGGGGGACTTCATGAAAATTTAAAAACTTCTGCTGCAAGAAAGAGACACAGACACAGAAGAGAAAGACAAGACAAGCCACAGACTGGGAGAAAATTTTTGCACAATGCATATCTGATAAAGAACTGGTATCCAATCTAAAATAATACAAAGAACTCAAATTCATCAATAAACTAACGCAATTTAAAACTGAGCAAAATATCTGAACAGACACCTTATCAAAGAAAGTACACAGATGGCACATAAACATGCACAAAGATGCCCAATGCCCTTAGGGAATTTCACATTAACAGGGCCGTAGGGGCAGAGGGAAAAGAATATAATTCACCACTAAAATCAAACAAGCTACCAATCCATGAAAAGACATGGAGCAAGCCTATGTGCATATTACTAAGTGAAAGAAGCCAATTTGGAGATCTGTATGGCATTCTGAAAAAAACACTTTGGAGACAGTAATAAGATCCGTGGCTGCCAGGGATTAGGAAGGAGAGAGGGATGAATAAAGCAGAACACAGAGGATTTTTAAGGCAATCAAACTATTCTGTATGATACTAGTACGGTAGATACCTGACATTATACATCTTTCAAAATCCATAGATGTACAATGTTAACAGTGAATCCTAAAGTAAACTATGGACTTTGGTGGATAGTAATATGTCAAACAACTACCTCAGTTGTAACTAATGTACCACTCTGGTGGGGGATATTGGTAGTGGGAGAAATCAGAGCCTGTGTGAGGGCAGCAGATGGGAACCCTCTCTACTTACTATTCAAATTTGCTGTGAATCTAAAACTTCCCTAAAAAATAAGGTCTAAGAAAAAAGAACTCATTGGATGGTCTCAGTAGCAGAATGGAGGAAAGAAGACAGAGGAAAGAGTTAGTAAACCTGAATAGATGTCAGTAGTAAGTAATCCAATCTCAAAACAGAAATTAAACATATTTTTTTAAAAATTAGAAGGGGCACCTGGGAGGCACAGTGGGCTAAGTAAGTGTCCGATTCTTGGTTTCAACTCAGGTGGTGATCTCAAGGTCATGAGATGGAGCCCCCTGTTGGACTACATGCTGGGAGTGGAGTCTGCTTAAGATTTTCTCTCTCTCCCTGCCCCTCCCCCACTTCTTAAATAAATAAATCTTTTTAACTAACTGCTTTTTAACTTGGGTCTTTGTGGCTCACTGACAAACCCCATTTTTCAGTTTTTGCATTCCTTCACCTACAAGATGACTCAGACTATAAATAAACATTGATGGGGAGACTTTTATAATATTGCAGGAACAGTGTACCAGCAGTCAGGTCATAATCTTGTATTCTATAATTCTTGAAAAGCTATTTTTGTTCCCACAAGCCTCAGACCTCCTTCTTCTGAACCCTGTTGTGAAAATTAAATAAGAAATTACATGTAAGAGACATAGTAGATACTCAAAAATAATCTCCATTATAATTAAAATCATTTGTGAATTTAGAGCAGAAAAGAGAATAATAATCTACAAGCAATTCTTTTATTGAATAAAAATAGGTTAAGTCAATTTATTTTGACAATATCAATATATAAAGAGTAATTTCAGCCATTTCTCACACTCAAAAAACAATCCAATATTTAAATTCACCTCAATTTAATCAAGATGTGTAATAAATTAAAAATTATTTTAAGGGGACACATGGGTGGCTCAATGGTTGAGCATCTGCCTTCAGCTCAGGGTGTGATCCTGGGATTCCAGGATCAAGCCTCACATGGAGCTCCCCGCAGGGAGCCTGCTTCTGCCTCTGCCTATGTCTCTGCCTCTCTCTCTGTGTCATGAATAAATAAATAAAATCTTTTTTAAAAATTATTTTAAGAAATATGTGAGGGTTCTAGTTCCAGGTAAGATGGCTCTCCCACTGAATACAGTGACAAAATGTGAAATATATATGTGAAAGTTATTTCAGGAATCTGAAAAATAAATAGTAGCAGGTAGATGTGGAAAGAGACAGCAGAACTCATGTACCACTGGAGTGTCTCAGTATCCCTCCCACCAATCTGAAAGTGAGCAAGAGGGTGGCGGAAGAGAGAAATGTGGTACATCCAGACAATAGAATATAATTCTAAGATTTAAATCTTTTTAAAAAGGAAAAGAGGAAAGTAGCAGAGTAGGAGAGCTCTAGGGCTCTGTCCTTTTATTAAAAAAAAAAAAAACAACTAATGAGTTGGTAAAGCTGTCAGCCTCATTTTTTGCAGAACTTTGGAGTATAGTCAAGAGTCTAAAACAACCAGTAATAAGCATAGTGAAGAAAGAAGCTGCTGCTTTGCATTAAGAGAGAGGGCTGTGGTGGTTCCAATGACCTGCTGGCCATCCCCCATAAGCCTGATCTGTGGCAGCCATGAGGACTAAGCCCATACTCCTGGTACAGGATGCTAGGGCCATAGGAACCAATGGAGATGTTACTCTCAAAGAATCATTATTGTAGGTCCCAGCCTGTCTGGTGGCACCGTGAAGGAACACGAAAGGGCTTGCTTTTATTTTGCCTAACTCAAGCATTCCTATGGGACAAAGGCAGCTGCCTAGGAGGCTTTTGCTCTGTGTACTTAAAGACAGAAAATGTAGGGGTACCTGGCTGGCTCAGTCAGTGGAGCATGCGGATCTTGATCTTGGTCATGAGTTTGAGCTCTGTGTTGGGCATAGAGAGTATTTAAATATATAAACTTGAAGAAAAAAGATAGAAATTTTGGCTCTGGCAGCCTTAAGTTAGTTGTAACGACCAAAAGACTGAAAAGCCTGAGAAAGAAAAAATTGGGAAAGGGGATATGTGACGGTGGGGGTGGGGGCACTTTAATCATGAAAGCCACACATATTCTCAGGGCTGGTGAAAAAGGTCAGAAAGGCCTGAGAACACCCTCAGCTTTCATCTCTGACTGGCCTTCAGGCTCTATGCAAGCTGGAAGCAAAGACTAAGGCAACATGGTAAGCAGCGTGGGAAAGCAAAGTGATGCCCCCAAAGGAGCCAATCTGCAACACTAAGAGAATTTGTAGGGTTTTTTGAGGCAAGCATTAAAGGAAACTGTCAAAACACCAAGTGACCATGATCACTAAGATAGCCAAACACAGCTTTCACATGACAAACAGTATAGACTTGCCAAAAATAGAGAAGTCAATAAAAAAAGCAAATAATAACAACTCACAAACAAGCAGCAGAAACAAACCCCAAGGAAGAGGAAATATCTGATTTCTAGAACAGTCACACTGCAATATTCAAAATCTCCAATTTTCAATCAAAAAATTACAGAATGTGCAAAGAAACAAGAAAATATGGCTCATTCACAGGGAGGAAAAAAGGAAATTATGAATGTCCATGAGGACACCAGGGCATTGGACTTACTAGACAAAGACATGAAATCAACTCTCTTAAATATGCTCAAAGAGCTAAATAAAGTCACAGGGAAAGAACTAAAGGAACCAGGAAAACACCATCTCACCAGATACAGAACATTACTAAAGAGACAAATTATAAAAATGAATCACACAGAAATTCTGGAGATTAAAAATATAATCATTGAAATGAAAAAATAACTGGAGGGTTTCAACTGTAGATTTGAGCCTGCAGAAGAATCCAGGAACTTGAATATAGATCCATTGAGATCATCCAGTTCAAGAAAAGAATGAAAATAAATAATAAATAAATAAATAAATAAATAAATAAATAAATAACCAAACTTGAGACACCTATGAGAGACACCATTGATACACCAACATATATAAAACAAGAGTCCCAGAAGGAGAGGAGAGGAAGAAACTAAAAGAATGTTTGAAGAAATAATACCCCAAACTTCCCAAATTGGATGAAAATCATGAATCTAAATATCCAAGAAGTTCATTTAGCTACACACCAAAAAAGTCAAAAGTAATAAAAATAGAGAAACATATACTAGCCAGCATCTTAGCACACAAAGGTGTACAATAAGTATTTGTTGGATCAATTTGCAATGTTGAAGACCACTATGGCCCATGTTCCATGCTCCCCAACCTACTTGAAATCGTTATATCCCCCGGCTGCTTATGTATCTGTAAGCAAGAATGATGGCCCCAGAGAGCAAGTGAATTATAAGCAAACTTCAGCACATTCTCACCATCCTGAACATGGTTATCTTTGAGGTCACAGAGTCCAAAGCTCACGTTTTACACACAGCACAATCTTTTGGAGAAAAGGCATAATAAACATTGGTTAGTTGTTTCTCTACTTGCTACTTCTTTCCTTTTCCTTAACAATCTCCAAATTCTGCCCAGATAAGATTAACCCTAACTCTAAACTTAGAAATGGCTTCTAATTATCTGCAGGTGATTAATCTTTTATTTCCTTTGACCATCATGATTGGCAGTGCAGACCAAAAAAACCATGCCTAGGTTGCTGTGTGAGCAATGAGGTAAATAAAAATCTCTTTTTTCTGGAGTCTGTATCTGGAATCACATCACTCCATGGGCCAGGCATCATCTTTTAACAATAAGGGGGAAGTCGGCTGAGGGGGAAGGAAACAGAGACATGGACTGGAGGATGAGAAACTGGTTCCTGGCCATATTACTTATTTCTCTGGCCCAGTGTTTCCCAAACTTAACTAGGTAATAAAATCCTAAACCCTTCCTAGTCCTGCTGCATTAGAATCCCCAGGCTCATTCACTGGGCGGGGGTGGGGGGTGGGAGGATTATGGCAAAAAAGGCAAATCCTGGGAAACTGTTGTAGTCTCACCTGAACCTAGCCCTAAGATTGAAGCTTTCAAAAATATGAACCAATAAATGTCCTTTATGATTTAAGAGAATTTGAGACCGGCATGTTATTTGGCAATGAAAGCATCTTCACTGGTAGAAACCAACTAGACTTTTTTTTGTTTTGTTTTGTTTTCCCTCTTTTCTTTGTAGAGAAGTAAGAATCAACTGTCAATGGGTTATGTTATTTACATGCCTCTGATAAAGTTCAAAGGACAAGCTCAGGATTTTCAAAACAACCTAAAAAAAAAAAAACAGATTGAGAAATACATCTGCTAATCTCTCTTCCCTCCCACTTCTCCTCCCTCTGGCTCTCCTTTCTTTAATTAACTAGGCCCTAGAACATCTTTTCTAAAAGACTTCTCTAGAGGCATCCAGAATCACTCCTAAAAACTTGAAACCCAAACTCCCTCCAGGATGTACCTCAGTGCTGCAAATCACCGCATACCCTTAAGTGATGGAAACAGCATTCCTATCATCGGTCTTGGGACCTACTCAGAACCTAAACTGGTAAATTTCTCTGTCTCTTTTTTTTAACTTTCCTAGAGCATAATGTTTAATTAATTGTGTTGATCTCATTGATTTACTTTTCATAATAATGAAAGTAATCTTCAAGGAGTACTATTTGGCATCCCTGAGTATTGAACCAGAGGTTAAAACTATACCAGTTTATAATTTAAAATTATCTTGAATTAGAAAATGAGACCTTTCTTCTTCCTTTGCTGAAATTTAGCTGAATGCTGATCATTAGAACCAACTGAGGCACATGAAATTTCTGAATTTATTACTTGTGGGGTTTTAGAAACTTATATTTGAGACTTTCTACTTTAGTCTAAGAAATACTTGGTAAAAACCTACCAGGTGTAAAGACCTAGTCTTTAGGAGCTTCAAATGTAAGGAGAACAGTGTCTGTGCTGCCTAGGGATTAAAAATCAAATAGAGGAAGCAGACTCTAATAGCTAATTGTAGAACAATGAAAATAACAGTAAATGCTATCCTAGAACTATAAACTATCTCTCTGAAAATACAGAAAAGAAAATCGTTAATTTGACCTTCACCCCCTTGACAGTAGAGTCAAGTCAAAGGGGCTATGTGAACACCGCCACCCCCCACCCACCTCCCCTTCCACTCCCCCCCCCACCCAGTTTGTTTCCCAGACTTAGGAGTCTCTCATGTTCTGTCTCCCTCCCTGATATTTCCCACTCATTTTCTCTCCTTTCCCCTTTATTCCCTTTCACTATTTTTTATATTCCCCAAATGAATGAGACCATACAATGTTTGTCCTCCGATTGACTTATTTCACTCAGCATAATACCCTCCAGTTCCATCCACGTCGAAGCAAATGGTGGGTATTTGTCGTTTCTAATGGCTGAGGAATATTCTATTGTATACAGAGACCACATCTTCTTTATCCATTCATCTTTGGATGGACACTGAGTGAACCCAAATTTCTTGTAAAAGTGTTTCATGCCTATGGACTCAGGGAATTTGAGATGGAACCAACTCCTAGTATCACTAAGCACTCTGTGCATTATCCCACCTCATGATGACTAATGAAAAGTAACACCTACAAATTATCCATGTGACTTTCTCCTTTTGAAAGCTTCTCAGAATGTTTTCATACAGGGATGCAATAATCTATAATAACCTCCCTACAGCTCCATCTGGGAAGGCCCCAACAGATGAGAGTTTGGGTCTTACTCCTTTTTTTCAGTTTTGATAGAAATTAATCCTGTTTTTATGAACATCAGCCCATGGGGTTAATAATCCTTATTTATCAAAAACTTTAAGAAAAACTCAAGAATGTTACCAGATGTGCAAATGACACAAATTCAGGACCAATGGTAAATATTTTGGAAAATGGACAATAATTTAGTTTGACAGATATTTATTGTGTGCCCTACCAAATGCAGGGCATTTTTCTAGGTAGCATAGGGATTGAAACAATGGTTTAGAAACAAGGGATTTAAGTGGAGTGACTGAGGATAAACACACACACACACACACACACACACACACACATATAACTAAAATGTAAGGAAAAGCTGAAGTGCTTTAAGAGAGAGAACACTGGTTCAATGTTAAAGTAGCAATGAGCAAATCCAGTTATGAGGTAGATCAAGAAACATCAAGTTATGGGGAAGGAGTGGTGATCTGGGAAGTAGATTGGGAGTCATAAATGATCCTGTATTCTTTCCTGGGTGGCCCTTGTTGGTAGCTAAAAGCAGGTTTCACAGTCTGAAGAGTGAGCCAAGGGCTTTGTATCTGGGACAAAGGAAAGGTGAAGTCCAAACCCTTGATGAGTAGTAAGGGAGAGCCTGAAAAATCAAGTCTGTTCTGCCCCTGAGCTGGAAGGGGATGGGGGGGAGGGGATATGCTTAGGACTCCTTCTCAGGTTTTTGCCATCCTTTAAGTATTCCTCACTTTCTCTTCAATGCCCATCAAATCCCCTCCTCTCAACCCAGGAAAACTTATTTCACATTATACCAGGCATTTTTATTATATCCTGGGTGCAACATGCTAAAGGAAAAGAATAATGCAATGACACTTGTGAAAGCACGGTAAAAGAACTTGATTCAAGGGCAGGTGCTGTTGTGATAGGTCTAAGAACCACGGCAATGGGATTTTGCAGGAGTGGGGGAGCAGAGAGGTTGAGCTCCCACTTCAAATACAGCATGGGAATTTACAGCAAAGGAGCAGGGTGGGGGTCAGTGGCTGGAAAAATGCTGAGAGAAAACATCAGGGATAAGGGCTAAATTGGTTGATTAACAGGATTCTTGCTATGACATTGCCTGGGCGATGGTGGCAGTTGAGGGTTCCTGATTAGACAGGGAGAGAGATCATACATAGAGGGCAAGGAGTTGTTCCTAAACTGACTTATCAGGATTCTTGCTGAAGTCGGTTGATGCAAAAACAAAAGAATCTTTGTCAGCAGTCGGAGTGGTTCCATATCCTCCACCTAAAGAGACCAGGAACCAGACAGCAAGCACAAATAAGTGTCCTGAGGAGGTAAGTCTATTTCTGTGTTTTGTTCTGCTTTCCCATTCTGATAGCAGGCATGAGTGCAAGAATCAGCAAAACTGGAGACCCCACTGACCAGTCCAAGGATAGCACCTTCTCCACTACAGTCAGTTGTATGCACAAGCAAGGGTGCAGCATGGTCTGACTTTCTAACAATTTTCAGAAAACATTATAAAGTAATTATGAATTTTTAGGTAATGGCAACTCATTTATGGTTTTGTAAAATGTTCTGTGGGCTGATATTCTGAGGGTCAAGAATTCAGTTGGTGTTTGTTTTTACTTTAGTACAGTGTATATCCTGAGTTCTTTCCAATACCTGTGATCCCCTCATACTCACACACCTGCCACAGAAGCCTTGGCTTTTAAAAATCAAACACCAAGAAATGACCTCTGCATTTTGTTTTATACACACACACACATATCATTCCTCTCCAGAGGCAATTAGTGCTACACATCAAGCTGCAAAAAATAGTTTGGGCCGGGTAACAACAACAACAAAATACCAGGGAGCAAAGAATGGGTTTCTTTTTCAAAAATATTAACCTGTCCAAATTACAATGAATTAAAATGAGAAGAGACAGAACACATAGAGATCAGGTGAGAAGGCTTCTATAATAAATCGGGCAAAAAAGAACAAAGACTTGAACGTGGTTGGTAGCTCTGAGGAAACTAATTTGGCTGGAGCCTAGGAAGGAAGGAACTTGGCCGAAGACCACACATCATTGAGGGAAGCTCTACAAAGCTTGGCAACCAATTGGATCTAGGCTAAGGAGAGCAGATGGTAGATCTAAGGCTAAAAATGATGTTTTAGGCCCAAATCTAAGGCTTTGAAACTTATTGAGTCAAATCTAAGGCTTTGAAACTTACTGAGTCACTTACTCCCTTATTTTTTTATCTACCTCCTTTTCTTTTTTTAACATTTAAAATTTTGAAGTACAATGGACTTAAGGCGGGACAAATGCTTTTTGTCGCTCCTTAGCTATAAGATCCAAAATTAGAACATACCAGACCCCAGAAACTCTGTGTGTGCCCTTCCCAACCTGAAAGCCTTCCTCCCTCAAGAGGGGATTGCTCTTCTAAGTCTTACGGTGATGACTTTTCTTGCTTTTTTTTGTAAGAATTTTCTAAGAGTTACACAACTGTAACATACATTTCTATACAATTTTTGAACTTCACATGAATAGAAACACTGGTTGCCCCATTTTTTTCTGCTTCTTTTTCTAAATATAATCTTGTAAAACTCACCCATGTAATTAATCATGGTCTTTGGCCATTTTTATTGCTGTATGACTGCTTAATCATAAGAATATGTCAGTATCCATTTCACTGTTGATGGGCATTTGAATTGCTTCCAGTTTGGGGCTTTGCAGACACTATTTCTAGAAAGAGTCCTACACAGGTCTTATTGCACACATGTATGAATTTAGCTAAGATATACATGTAAGAGTGGAACTGCTGTCCCGTGGAGTACAGTATCTTCAATTTTAGGAGATGATGTCAATATAAATAATTTCCAAGGTATTCGTATAATTTGCACTTCTTCCAACAATGTATGAGGGTGGCTCTGCTCCTCATTCTCATCAACATTTGGTGTCTTTTTAATTAATGTCATTTTATAAGTGTAGAATAAACTCTTATTGTGGTTTAATTTCCCTTTCCTTTACTCTAGATGAAATTGGCCAGTTTTTCCTATTTTTATTAAACATTTTTGATATCTTTCACGAAGTGTGCCTTCTGTGCATTTTTCTTTTTTGGATTTCTCTTTTCTTCTTGATAGTGGATTTGTAAAATATATAGTATGAGACCTTTGTCAGTTACATCTATGCGAAAATACCCCTTCCTATTTGTCTTTTTACGCTTTTAATGGTGTCTCGATGAACAGAGTCTATTTTCATAGTCCCGTTTATCGCTCTTAATGTATGTATCATTAGTACTCTCTGTAGCTCAAGAAATCCTTCTTTACCCTAGTGTCTTCTTGGGTTGGGTCCTCTGGAGAACAGCCTCTGAGAAGGAGACTTGCATGCGGGCGGCTCAGCGGAGAACACTCTCAGGACTCAGGCCTGTAGAAGGGAGAATAGCAGTTCCTACAGTGGGAAGAGTGCACTGTGATCCGGTCGCTCCTTGGTCCCACAGGGTGCTCTGGAGGGGGCCACGGGGTTGTGCTGGGTTGGGGTGCGAGAGCCAGCCTGTTCTACCCTGGATCGCGCGTGCAGGGAATCAGACGGGAGTAAGCAGCGGCCCACACTGCTGGCAGCTAAGCCAAGGAGGGCGTCTGCCCTGCGGCACCCGCCACCGCCACTACGGCTACCGGAGGTCTCCTGAGCCTGCGGGCTTCGTATGCGAAGTCCACCCCCTGGGAGAAGCGCTCCCAGAGTGGTTTGGTCTCTCCCCTGGAAAGGTCTTTAACGAGGTAGGTTAAGAGGAACTAGCTCCTGCTCGGCAGGTGCCGCCGCCGGGCGCCGCCCCGCTCCCCCCGCCCCGGCCCGCCCCGCCCCCGCCGCCTCCAGCCCCGCGGCCGCCCCGGCTCCAGCGCCCGAACCCGGGAGCCGGAGCGCGGGGAAGGGGAAGGGGGACGGGAAGGGCCAGGACCGCGCGGCCGGCGGAGGGGCGGGCGCCGCTCCTGAGCCCGCCGCTCCGGTCTGGGGCCGCCCGGCTGCCTCCTCCTTCCTCCCCCCTGGGCTCCCGCCCCCGGCCCCTGCGGGGAGGGCACGCCCCGGCGGCTGAGCGCGAGGGGGAGGTGGCGGACCTCCAGGACGGCCCGCCGGAGCGTGACCAGGACGGGGACTCGTCCACACAGCCGGGAAAGCCCCTCTGACCGCTCGGACCAACTCCCCAGATCGCACGCGGAGGCTCGTCCTCAGACACATCTCAGGCTGCGCAGCCTGACCCGGAGGGGTCCAAGTCTCGAGTCCAGACGACCCGGCTCCCCACCTCCTGGCATGAAAGCCGTGGAGTTTGGTGTTCTCAGTGCCAGAAAGGAGCCATCCGGCCGCGGGGCTCAGGCGGACCCGGCCCAGGCACTGCTCCAGAGCGCTCGGCCCCAGCTGCGCGCCCCACTCCAGCGCGACCACGCGGGCTGCCTAACAGTCCGGGAGGCCCCGCCGGGGGCCAGCGGGGCGTGCTGCGCTCAGCTCCCGGTGCCACCTGCCACCGCCGCCTGACGCCGGGGGACGGAGGCCAGGGACCCGCCCCGCCCGTGCCCCAGGACGGCTGGCGCCGGGACGGGACAGGGCCCATGGAACCCCTGTGTCCAGATCCGTCTCCTGCCAGACCAGAGCAACTCTAAGCAGACGGGGGCCAAACGCAAGACCCAGAAGCCTGTGAGGAGCCTTACACCTTCGAGATCCCCCTCCTCCAAGCTCAGAGGAGGACCCTGCTGCCAACCGTGGTGGATTTTGAGAAGTTTTCCCGCCATCGTGTCATTGGGAAGGTGTCGGTGCCTCTGTGCGAGGTTGACCTGATGAAAGGCGGGCATTGGTGGAAGGCGCTGGTCCCCGGCTCTCAGAATGAAGTGGAGCTGGGGGAGCTGCTTCTGTCACTGAATTATCTCCCCAGTGCTGGGACACTGAATGTGGATGTCATTCGAGCCAAGCAGCTTCTTCAAATCGATGTGACCCAAGGTTCAGACCCCTTTGTGACAATCCAGCTGGTACATGGACTCAAGCTTGTGAAAACAAAGAAGACATCCTTCTTAAGAGGAACACTCGATCCCTTTTACAATGAATCCTTCAGCTTCAAAGTTCCCCAAGAAGAACTTGAAAATGCCAGCTTAGTGTGTACAGTGTTTGGCCACAACATGCCAAGCAGCAATGACTTCATCGGAAGAACTGTCATCGGCCAGTACTCCTCGGGCCCCTCTGAATCCAACCACTGGCAGCGGGTGCTCAACACTCACCGCACCGCCGTGGAGCAGTGGCACAGCCCGAGGTCCCCGGCTGAGTGTGACCGCGTGTCTCCCGCCTCGCTGGAGGTGACCCGAGGGCTGCAGGGAAAGCAGCTTTCATTTGTTGGAGGGAAAAAAAAAAAAAGGAAGAAAATTTAAGACAGAAAAAATGTGTCACGTGCCTATTATATCCACAACGCAAACACACATACACAAATCCTCTGAGAACTGAGAGGAGGCTGACTATTGAACACAAAACGGTTGCCCTCAATGAGCAAAGCCTGAGAACTTTCTGGAAACCCCATCTGTATGTCACGAGCGGAGTGGACTCTGCTGTGAGACTTACTGGCAGTGCTTGCTCCTGTTGATACCCCTACCCCCAAATGCACTTTCAACCCTCAGGCCAGAGAAAGGGCCTCCCCAAGGGTGCCAGCCTCCATTGAGATGAAATTCTCTAAGAGCTTGGCCAGTGTGCGGGAGGCCCGACCCCCACACCCAGCATGCACAGCTGCTGACTGGGTGGCTTCTGAACAGCCTGCTGTTCCCTGGGGTTCTTCAAACCTGATACCTTTCTCCCAAAATGTAAGTACTTTGTCTTCTCTTTAGTAGACGTGATAGATTAGACTCTGAAGAAACCAAGTGGCTTCCAAAAATATGCCGGTGTAAGAAACTCCCCTGGCTTAACTGAACTTGTCCTCATGTCATCCTACTCCTAAGGACCCCCTGTGGGTAGTATGTGAACGCTCTCATGTGTGTGCCCTCGCAGGTGAACACGTGTGTGTCCCTGTGTGTCCTCCTGGTGAGCAAGGCGCTCGGCGGGACCTCAGTCCTCAGCCCTCCCTTCTCTCTGCCTCTCCCAGTGAAATCTCACCCAGTGTCCTCCTGTCTGTCAAGACCCCACCTTCAGTAACAGCATGCGCGTATATCAAGTAATCAGAATATGACAGAGCAAAAGTAACCTTATTTGACCGATTCGTGGTGATTGTGGCACCCAGAAGACCTGCAAAGGACAGCTACGTGGATTAAAATGGCCACCACACTCCCATCCAAGATGACTCCTTCCTTTGTCATACTCTGAGCATCTCTCTGTGTTTGTGTGTGACCCAAAGTCATTTTTCTCGTGCTAAGGAATTAGTGTAGTTAGAATAGATCTTTCCCTGTTGGATGCTTCTGTATCGTTCCCACAGCCTGTTGTCTGGCGTAATGGGGAGCTATTTATTGAAATTAAAGATTATTTATTTGTGCCATGCAAAAAAAGGGGGGGGGAGGGAATAACTCCTGCCATGAAAGCTGTCTTCAAGTTACAACTTAATCTCCTTCCTGAACTACCCATTCTAGGTTTCTTGCATCCTTATCCAACATCTCTTCTGGGCTAGGTGGCTTATGAAGCTAGATGCTCATCTCTGAGTTGTAAGAGTTCCTGGTCAACCAGTCCTTCTCAGATTATGGTGCTGCTCTTAGCTGTTAACTATCAAAATTGGGAAGGGGTGTATCATTGGATGCCCTAGGTACCCAACATTCTCCTCCTTGGCTCATCATGTAACAGCGGAGAAGCCCTATCTCCTCCTGTGAGAAGGTCACTTACCCCTGCCGGCCTGGCAACATCTTTCCTCAAATACTGAACTCTTGAAATAAGCACCCTGGGTTCCCCTGGGAACTAGGACCTAGAATCCACAGAGCCTCAAATTCAGGGATGAGAAGCACACATTTTCTAAGTGAGTCAAAGGGAATAATGCTAAGCTGAACCACTCCAGCTGCATTTTCAGATTTGTGTATTCCACTTAATGGAGACACAGGACTATATAATGGATGATGACCTAGGATATATGTTACCTCCTGGAAGGTGGCACTGTATCCTTATAGGACTCTCCCCTTTCTTGAGTGAAGGAAGGGTGCTGTTGACCATTTTAGGAAACTGAATTCTGTATTTCACTGATACCATCCTTAATGTGTGGAGTCAAAATTTTGCATTTAAGATTCTACTGTCGTGTCATTTATTTGAGTCTCCAAATATAGTATTCTATTTGATCTTCCTGAGTTTTCCTTAAAGTGAATTTTCTTAAAGAATCTGTCAGAATCTACATACAAGTTCTCTTATGCTACATTTAAGAATTAAAAAGAAGCATTTTTCTCACATCCACATTTCCAACTAGTTCTTCCATATTGATTAAAATCAAGTCCAAAATAGTAATTCACCTCATTACTGCTTCTGCCATCTGAAGGAAAATATTTTTAGCAAGCAAAGACTGTACCAGATATTCAGCTTTTAGAAAAGGCTCTTTAATGGTAGCTGAATAATGGAAGACTCTAACTACTATAACTTGCTTCTGTGCCCTCGTGAAGTAAAGCATCTTTCGTATATTGCTTCAGTACTGCACTCCTAACTTAGCCTTTGTCTTTCTTGTTTTCTTTATCCTAAATTCTCTCCCCTGTGCCTCTTGTCTTGGGTTGATCTTTGAAAAAATAAGCATATACTTTAATATGCATTGTTAGAGGGTTTTCCCCTTGTATTAAATCTATTTTGAGTTCTGTACTTCCATTTATCAGTTCCAGCCACAAAATCTCAGTGCTATTTCTGAGATTGTATTTACCATCTCATATGAAGCTTTATTCTTTTCATTAATACTATGTATATACCTGATAATGGAAGTAGTATTTTTATTTTGACCGTTGAATATTTGGAATCTACCCCAAGTCTCCTCTTCCAGTGTGTTTTGTTATCACGCTTGCTGTCATCCATAACATCTCATTTTTCCAGGGTGTTTGGGGGGAGGGGGTGTTGCCTCAATTTCTATTCAAGCTCTATTAATCGTGTTGTCAATTAATAAAGCAAAGAGATATTTCTGACATTCCTGGGAAGTGTGTCTCTTTTCCCAGCTATTTGATATTTGCGACTATGAATCCTATTTCCTAATACCATCTGTGTAGCCAATTTTTTCATTTTTCATATCCTCTTATCTTCTCAGTAGTGATGACTTTCAGCTGAAGTAGGGAAAGAAGATACGATTTATGCTTCCAGTGCTTTTTATTTCCAGGCCAGGACTACAAAGTCACTAGAAATGCAAGAGATTTCTTTTCTCACTCATTCTCAATAAATCAACTTCTGTGGGCCAGAATTCACAGGTCTGTTGAGATTTGTCAAGAATTTGGTCAGAACACTGAAGATATAGAAGCAAGCACAAGGAGTTCTCAGTATTTGTAAACAAGATTAGAATGATCACCATCTGAATATGAGGTCATTAAAAATCTATAAATAGGATTAACCCTCTCCTCCACACACAACCTAAAAGATGATTTGAATATTTTATTCAGTGAGACTAGATGCTTATCTTTGATGGAAATATCCATCACGGCTTCCATTTCTCCTTAAGAAAAAATGTAACTAATATGAGACATACTCATGTATATTTAAAATGTCATCAGACCTAAAGAACAGCAATTTATGTGCAATCTGAAGAATGGATAACTTATGTTTCCAGTGTCAAGAGTTTGTCAGGTCTTTAGGTTCTCTCAATGTTCAGAGGAGAGAATATTCTTATGCTTCATGCAGGTTAATAAAATGAACAAAGATTTGGATACCAAATTTGAAAAATCTAACACCCCCCAACACTCTTCTTTCCCAGTTTTATTGAGGAAGAATTGACATACAATAAACTATACATATTTGAAGTATTCAATTTGATGCGTTTGACTCCTATGTACACCCATGAAGCCATCACTATAATCAAGATGGTAAACATATCCAGCATTGTAAAAGTTTCCTTGTGTTCTTTTTTTAAAAAGATTTATTTATTTATTTATGATAGACACACACAGAGAGAGAGAGAGAGAGAGAGAGAGAGAGGGAGAGAGGGAGAGAGGCAGAGACACAGGCAGAGGGAGAAGCAGGCTCCATGCTGGGAGCCCGACGCGAGATTCGATCCCGGGACTCCAGGATCGCGCCCTGGGCCAAAGGCAGGCGCCAAACCACTGAGCCACCCAGGGATCCCCAGTTTCCTTGTGTTCTTTCATAATTCCTCCCTGTCACCCATGGAGGGATTCACCCCTTGTCTCCCACCCCAGATAATCACAGATCTGCGTCTGAACTATACATTAGTTTTCATTTTCTGGTATTTTACACAAATGGAATCATTATTTATTTTTCGTCTGGCTTCTTTCACTTAGTATAATTGTCTTCATATTCACTCATGTTGCTATTATCAGTATTTCACTCCTTTTTATTACTGAATGATATTCCCTTCTGTGGATATATCTGTTTGTTTATCCCAAACTTTAATTTATAATGGAGACTTCTTCAATGAACTTGTGCCCTTTAATAACTTGGCTGTCGTGAAATCTCTCGTCCCTGGTAAAACTGATCAAATTCCATCTCTGAGGCCACAAAGCTAGGGCAGACTTGGGAAAGATAGAGGGATGGGGGGTGGGAAGGGAGTTTCCTGTGAGGTCAGTGTCCTTAGCCTCCAGACACCCATCTTTCAATCACAACATGTAATTGGGAATTTGTCATTTTTGTTGTAAAAAAAATGTCTGTGTGCTGAGTGTCCTGATGAAGAATCATGAAAAGAAAGATCCATTTCTCTTCTTCCCCACCATAACCCCCTTGCCATTTCAGACCCCTAAGGGGACCTGTACAAAGTCAGTGAAGATTGCCATTGACACAGGATACCGGCACATTGATGGGGCCTACATCTACCAAAATGAGCATGAAGTGGGGGAGGCCATCAGGGAGAAGATAGCTGAAGGAAAGGTGCGGAGGGAGGATATTTTCTACTGTGGAAAGGTAAGATCTTCCCTTCAATCTCTAATTCCTTATATTAATAGTGGATCTGGTGTCACTTTTCTCCCAAAAGAACTCCAAAAAAAGGTGAGTTCTCAACTCCCAAATTTCTCATTCTTGCCCAGAATTTAGGGACTGATTAATTAGCCATTGAAGGTTAAGGCAAATCTCCTTCTTCATACATGGGTATTGATTTAAAACAATATGGGGGGCAGCCCAGGTGGCTCAGCAGTTTAGCCCCCCTTCAGCCCAGGGCGTGATCCTGAAGACCTGGGATTGAGTCCCATGTCGGGCTCCCTACATAGAGCCCACTTCTCCCTCTGCCTGTGTCTCTGCCTGTGTGTGTGTGTGTGTCTCTCATGAATAAATAAAATAAGTAAAATCTTAAAAAAAAAAAAAGGTTAAGACAATATGGGAAGAACAAATCTACAGAGCAGAAAAATTGAGGAGCAGAGGCAAGACAGAAGTTGGTTCATATTACATAAGCATTTGCCAAAGCTTTCTTTAAAGGGAAGACTTGGGATCCCTGGGTGGCGCAGCGGTTTGGCGCCTGCCTTTGGCCCAGGGCGTGATCCTGGAGACCCGGGATCGAATCCCACGTCGGCTCCCGGTTCATGGAGCCTGCTTCTCCCTCTGCCTGTGTCTCTGCCTCTCTCTCTCTCTCTGTAACTATCATAAATAAATAAAAATTAAAAAAAAATAAAAAAATAAAAGGGAAGACTTCTTTTTCTTTTCTGTATGCCTATTTGTCCATAGATTGCTATTTTTTTAAATTGAGCTCCAATTCACGTGCCATAAATTTCGCCAACTTAAACCAGTGGCTTTTTTGTGTATTCACAAAGTTATGTAACCATTTCAACTCCCTTATTCCAGAATGTTTTCATCACTCCAAAAGGAGCCCCATACCCACCAGTAGTCACTCCCCATTTTTCCTTCTCCCTCCCCCACCCCCCCAGTCACTGACAACCACTGATCTACTTTCTGTTTTATAGTTTTCCTATTTTGGACATTTCATATGAATTGAATAATACAATATGTGGCCTTTTGTGTCTAGTTCTTTTACTTAGTATAACATTTTTCTAGGTTTATCATGTTATAGCACGTATGAGAATTTCATTTATTTTCTATGGCCAAATAATGCTCTATTGCGTGGATATACGATGTTTATATCACTACATTTTGAGCATTTGAGATTTCCATATTAGAAATCACTATCCACTGAAGTGCAATCATAAGGATAAAGCATTATGATTAAAATGCAAGCCAGTGGGAATATAGGATGTATATTTACAGGCAGCTTTGCAGAAATAAAGCTGTACAACTTTGGAGAACATGTAATACAATTCTCCTGAGTGTTCTAAAAGAGAACAAGATACTGCTTCTAACTTCATCCATTTCCCATACACCGCCCCCTTCCTCCCAGCTCCCCATTCAGGCTCCTTGCCAAGCTCCCTAGGTGTTTATAGTTCCCCAAGTCCCCAGCCACTTATGGATTATGATTCCAAGGGGCCACATATCACCACTATCCCAAAATATCAGCCTGAAGCTTTCTCCTTTATTATAGCTTTATAATTCTGATTCCTTAAGATTTTATTATTACACAGTGTCTCCTTAGAGTAAACACCAAATCTTAACCTGCTGCTCCCAAATATTTCTGGGGAAGAAAAATATAGAACTCAGATCCTGAGAACTTAGGCCAAAGCAGCCTGCCCAAAGTTAGAAGTATTTTTGAAGACTTATGTCTTGTCCTAAAATTTTTTTGACTTTTATATTTTTCCCCATAATATAAACTCATTTGTTTCATTTTGTTTCAGTGTAAAAATTAGATTCTAAGTTACCACCAAGGAAAATAAACCAAAAACCTTTTCTTCTCATCTACTCTGGTAAACAGTTGAAGCTATTGCAATGTCTATCATGTTGGAAAATTTGAACCAAATTAAGTCATCTAGTTCATAAAGTTGCTATGAGTTAACATTTACAAAGCATTTATACATAGTACCTGGCACAGAGCTAGGACGATATGTTTTTGTTGAATAAAATAAAATGTGTAAAACAATTTTCAGCTAGAATGGGATGGCAGCAATAACTCACCAAGGGGGCCTACAGTAATGATAAAACATAGTTTTCCACTACTCTTTTCACTGTGTTTTCTCTTCTTTATGCATTGAAGGCAAGAAAAAATCATTGTCCAATGTACAGAAAAATCAAATTTTATCAATTTTACTTGCCCTAACTTGTGAAAAAAGGGTACAGAAATTCAAGATTTTTTCCCAAAACACTTTGAACAAATTTGATGCTCCAAGGAGTTGTATTACTTTATCCCAAGGCTCTGAGGATCCCTCAGTACCCTGTGCTTAATAGACTTCAAGGGTACACGTGCTTCAGTTTGACAATGTAAACCTTAATCTTTCATTACCTAACACTTTAGAGATTGACTAATTTCATTTTTTTCATTAAGCTAAATTTCTTTTATTTTTTCCAGCTTTATTGAGATATCATCAACATATGACATTTTGCAAGCTTAAGGTGTACACCATGTTGACTTGATACAGTAATTTATTGCAAAATGATTACCACCATAGTATTAGCTAACATCTCTATCATATCACAAAATTGTCATTTCCTTTTGGTGGTGAGGACATTTAAGGTCTATTCCCTTAGCAACTTTCAAGTATATAATACAATAGTATTAATTATAATCACTATGCTTCATATTAGATCACCAGAATTTATTCATCTTATAACTGGAAGTTGGTACTGTTTGACCAATATCTCCCCATTTTCATCTGTGGATAGCTAATTATTGACCTTTATGGAAGATGAGGCTGGGGTCTCCCACACCACCATTTTGGTGACATTATCAGTTTAGCCAGAGAGCCAGTAATTTCTTAGTAGGAATTGGCAGAGTTTCCCTGGGTCTGAGTAGGACCAAAGAAACAAAGCAGCAAAAAAAGGAAATCTAAACATTTGCAATAATTAAAGTTTTACCAGCTTCTGCACCACCTGTCACAAGGTGAAGGATCCAGTGAAGTCACTCACCTAACCATATTTCTTGTCCCGCTAAAGCACACCTTTTATCAGACTGTCATGAGAATAAAATGCTGAAGCCAGCTAGTCAGATAATGTTCCCACCTACACAATAAGGAAAAGTGAAAGTGCTGAGGGTCAATTCAGAAATTAGCAGGGAGCAGGGCAAGACTTTGTCACCAAACTAGGTACTCTATACTTCAGATGGATCTTCCAGTCTCTGGTACTATATTTGGATAAAGTATACTCTGGGTGTCAGGAGTTGTATGAGCTTATCCTATACTCAGATGATACTGCATGCAGTATAAGCATATTTTTGTAAAATGAAATGATGAATAATGTATATGAGTGCTTTGTTAAGGGTTTATTATTGTAAAAAAAAAAATGTGCAGATGTTAGTTAACTATCACCTTTTATTCTTTCAGCTGTGGGCTACAAAGCATGACCCAGAGATGGTCCGCCCAACCCTGGAGAAGACACTTAGTGTCCTCCAGCTAGATTATGTGGATCTTTACATCATTGAAATACCCATGGCTTTCAAGGTGAGCTCAGATGCCTAAAGATAGGTCTCTGCTCTTAGACAACCATGAGCCAGCAGTTGTGTGTGAAGCTATGAAGCTAGTTCATTATTTATCACCATAGAGGTGATAAAGGTGTTAAGGTGTTCTGTTATATAAATCAGATAGTACTGACCAATCCCAACAAATGCCTGTAGAGATTATATATAACAGACTCAGACCTGGAACCCTAGTTTTTTGATTCATAATCCAATGTACTTGCTATATATCTTGTCTTTAACTATAGTTTAAACTCTCCCCCACCAAACCAACGTGTAGTCCCCCAACTATACTCTACATTTTAGTTACCTGGCATTCAGACACATCTTTCTTCCTGTTTACAAAGTCATGAAAATGTCCCTGCAGAACATAATGCAACATAATATATGCAACTGAAAACTTGCTCATCCTCCACCCCCTCCAAAAAAGAAATACCCAAAGAATAGTCAGGTTCTTGGAGCTAGATCCAAGGGGAGGGTATCTATGTAATATCTACTCCTCTAGTTCAAATTCACTACTTCTTTGAACTTTCTCAATCTATGGACTTGTTTATTTAACCAGCAACAACAAACACACCTATATGTATATATACACTGCTAAAGAGCATCACTGCTTTAAAATTTCATTGAGGGCAGGAGAAATTGAACAATGAAATTGGCTACTTGTTCACAAGGTAAATCAGATTCTGCTGCTAGTCAGAAAGAACAAAGACTCTGCCATTACAGTGGCCAGAATTCCTTTATGTGACCAACCTGGCTGCCCCTATTCTTTTCTCTGGAAATACTTTCCTTGTTGGCTTTCCTCTGTAGTCACATCCAAGATGGGCTTTGGGAAAAATTGCCCTTTTGCATCCTACTTCATGAAGATAGAAGTTTGGAGACTTCACAATGGCCTTGGTAATCATAGGCTTTTACTGGTCAGGTTGAGATTTAATGGACAAGGCAATATCCCTTAAAATGTAATAAGCTTTCAGTAAATTTACATTCAGTCAGGTCCATGAATGAGTAATTAAAACTAAAAATCTAATAGGGTCACATTTCTTATATCTAATCCATGGCCTATGGTTTCTGTCTCTTAGTAAAGAAGCTCCTTGTTTTACTCATCTGCCTCACATTTAGCTTACTGACCTCCATCTGATTGGAAATACTATAAAACGGGGGCACCTGGTAGCTCAGTCGGTTAAGCATCTGCCTTTGGCTCAGGTCATGATCCCCACATCAGGCTCTCTGCTCAGCAGAGTCTGCTCCTTCCTCTTCCTCTGCCTACAGCTCCCCCTGCTTGTTCTCTTTCTCTCTTTGTCAAATATGTAAATAAATCTTAGAAAGAAAGAAAGAAAGAAAGAAAGAAGAAAGAAAGAAGAAAGAAAGAAGAAAGAAAGAGGAAGGAAGGAAGGAAGGAAGAAGGAAGAAGAAAAAGAAATAAAGAAGAAAAGAAAGAAGAAAGAAAAGAAAGAAGAAAGAAAGAAAGAAAGAAAGAAGAAGATGACCTCCCTGCCCTCTCCTTCCTCCTCCTCCTCCTCCCTCCTCCTCACTCCTCCCTCCCCTCCCTCCCCCCCTCCTCCCGCCTCCATCTCCTCCCTCCCTCCTAAGAAGAAAGAAAGAAATAAGAAACGAACAAATAAAGACAGAAAGAGAAGAAATAAATACCTATGGCAGCACAGTTTAATGTGTTCCTTATACCCGTCTGCAATTCATTGATGCCCCTTTGTCTAGTAGGCATCTGTGGCCTGAGATCTTATCTTCAAAGACAACCAGCATTCTCACAAAGTCCAATACTACTTCCCTCTAGGATTCTTACCTTCCTTTCTTGGCTGTCACTAATTTATCTATCTCCAGAAGGCTCAGATATGAACTTCTGTCATCTTGGATGACATCCAGAAGTACGAAGTACCCATTTTAATAAAATGTCATGGGCAGCCCCGGTGGTGCAGCGGTTAAGCACCGCCTGCAGCCCAGGGTGTGATCCTGGAGACCCGGGATTGAGTCCCATGTCAGGCTCCCGCATGGAGCCTGCTTCTCCTTCTGCCTGTGTCTCTGCCTCTCTCTCTCTCTCTCTCTCTGTCTCTGTCTCTCTCTGTCTCTTGTGAATAAATAAATAAATCTTAATAAAATAAATAAATAAAATAAATAAAATGTCATCTTACCTCTTGTCTTACAAGCCCAGTAGCAACAAACACTTCTTTCAATACATGCCTGAAGACTACAAAATGGCCAGAAAATTCTAATACCTAGTGGTTTTCTACTACATCCCCTAAAGCTCCACCATTTAGTAGGCCTATTTGTCTGAGACTCAAGACAACAATTTAACAGATTCTATGCTCTTGCAGAGCAAGGATTGCCAATTCTCAGCTGGAGGGGGGATACTTCTCACTGTCCACTATCCCATGTTGGCCTAAACAACTTCTCATTACTTGCCATACCCCAAAATCTTTGAATTAGTCAGAACTTGTTTTATAAATGGCAGAAATCCAACTTAAGTTGGTGTTAGCTAAAAAGGGAGCCAGGAATTCCAAGGGATACAATTCAGGCACAGCTGGATCCAGAAATTCAAACTATGTATCTGGCCTTTTATCTCTGGTTTTGGTTGGCTTCGTCCTCAAAAATCCTTTTCTGTTTGATGGCAAAATGGCCATTTACATGCCAAGCCTACATTGTCAACACAACATGACAACTCAGAGAAAGAGAGACCACATGTTAAACCTCACAGAGAAATACTGACTAGCCTTCCTTAGGTCATGTACCTGTTACTGACTAACCTTTGCAAAAGGCCAAATCGGGGACTGACTGACATCTTTGACCGAGAATAAGAGCTGAGTCAACCCACCCAAAAAACATGGAAAGGGCTCCTCCAGAAGAGACAGCACAAATGATAGAAAACAAAATAACAGATTTCTACTGTAATT
Organism: Canis lupus familiaris; assembly: GCF_011100685.1. Lineage (NCBI taxonomy): Eukaryota > Metazoa > Chordata > Mammalia > Carnivora > Canidae > Canis > Canis lupus. Next base: position 998,583 of record NC_049237.1, read on the forward strand.
AATTAGAGGCCACTTAGCATAGTGATAAAGATCATGGGTTCCAGAAGCAGGCTGCCTAGTTTGAATCCCAGCTCTGTCACATATAAGCCAGATGACTTGGTCAGGTTATTATCTGATCTTTTCCATATAGTCTTAACATAGTAGAGTGGACAAAGTCTGAATGGGCTTTGGAGTCACACATATAAGCGACTTATTTTCAGCTTTACTACTTACTAGCATAATCACTTTGATCTTTCTTTTTCTTTCTTTCTTTCTTTTCTTTTTTTTGGTTCTTTCTGAACTTCAATTTCATTATCAGTAAAACGGACACAATAGCAACTAACTTGACAAATGTTGCGAGGAGTCATTAAGATTATATATGTGAAATTACAGGCACAATATCTGGCATTTTATATAATATTCTGAAATGTTTAGGTAGAAGGGAACCTTAGTATAAGATATCCCAACAACCTAATTTCACAGAAGAGAAAGTTGAGGCCCCAAACAAGGAAATAACTCACTCAGGTTTGTTTGTTTGTTTGTTTGTTTTTTTATGATAGTCACAGAGAGAGAGAGAGCGCGGCAGAGACACAGGCAGAGGGAGAAGCAGGCTCCATGCACCGGGAGCCCGATGTGGGATTCGATCCCGGGTCTCCAGGATCGCGCCCTGGGCCAAAGGCAGGCGCCAAACCGCTGCGCCACCCAGGGATCCCCTCACTCAGGTTTAAAGTCCATTAGAACAGGACCATAAGGTGGGCTCCCTGATGCCAACCCCATAACCCTGCCCCTCTGTTTTGTCCTCATGAACCTAGCAATCCCAATACCCTGTGGACTACAGTGATTTTTTAATTTCAGGTTCTTGGGAGTTTAACCTCAGCCCTCATCCTCACACAACTAACTTCACTCATATTCAAAGAGTAGATTTCTACACTTAACTCTTAAAGATTTGGAAAAAGCCTATGTCTAAAAGTGAGAAAATGAAATTTACTTTTCTGTGGCTGACCGATGATGTCTAAAATCTTTTCGGGAAAGGTCAACAGAAAGTTTCTACTCCTATTCTTAGATGGGATCAAGGCTCAAGGATACAGAGAGAAGGTAAAATTTTTAACAGTGAAAAATGACACAGTATAATGACATTACTTCCCAAATGAACCTGTAATTCCTATGATTGAGAAATCAATCTTCAAAGCCAAAATATCACATGCTTTTTAAAAATATTTTATTTATTTATTCATGAGAGACACACAGAAAGAGAGAGGCAGAGACACAGGCAGAGGGAGAAGCAGGCTCCATGCAGGGAGCCCAACATGGGACTCATCCTGGGGTCTTCAGGATCACAACCTGTCCTGAAGGCTGCACTCAACTGCTGAGCCACCCAGGCTGCCCTCTCCTGATTTTTTTTTAACAAGAAATCTTTCTTGCTAAAACATTTTAGCACTTTATTATTTTTTGAATGTCAATTTAACAAGCAGACACAATTTCAGAACAACAAAATACCAAAAAATCACAAGACATTTTTAAGGATTTTTTTTTAAAGATTTTATTTTAGAGAAGAAAGCACAAGGGTTGGGGGGCAGAGGGAGAAGGAAAGAAAATTTCAAGCAGACTCCATGTGAGCACAGAGACAGACGCAGGCCTCCATTCCAGAATCCTATGATCATGACCTGAGCTGAAAATGAGCATGACACTTGACTGACTCCACCACCCAGGCACCCCACGATAAAACATTTTTGAAAGATGAATGAAGTTACTGCTGAGCAGGAATGAGAGTCAATATCATGGGTTTTTAGAGGGTTGGATTATTCCAGCAATGGCCTGCACTAAAGAGCAAGAACAGAGGACAAAGACAATGGTTTTTATCAGGATGAATGGACTAGTAAAGTAGACACAGCAGAAGCCTAAGGGAGGCATCATGGAAATATTTAACATGGGTGCAGGCTTGATAAGGACTTACTTAAAATCTGGAGAGGTAAAAATTATTTAGCAGAGTTCAGAATTGAGGCATAAAGCCATTTCTGAACAGAGGTAAAACTAGGATATGCAAAAGACAAGAAATACGGAGAACGACTGGAGTGAAAATGTGGGTCATAAGTGTTGAGAGGTTAAAAGCTTAGAAATCAGAGATAGAAAGGGCAACTAACATGAGTGATTATGGGACATCAAGGGGAGAGGAGCCCTTTTCCCGCTCTCACTCATTGAGACAGGCAGAATTGAGAAGAAATTATTTTCACTAAAGAGGACAATTAAGAAAATGTTATCACCAGGGGGAAGTTTCATTCAGGTGAAATGGCAGAAGGAAAATTTTTTAAATATTTAAGAATATAATTGACTTTGTCCAAATGCTTGATTTTCAACAAAAAAAAATTATCATGGTCTACAGACTTCCATGCTATCATCCACATCTAAAAGACACTTTGTCCCCATGTTATTTGATCTGTTTCAATACAGATGACTACTACCTTTTTTTTAAACATTTTCAGCTTATGGTTCTATTGTATCACCCTCTCCAGATGCTTTGACAGCATCTTCCCTGCCAACATCCAAAGGCCGTTATGCCCAGTACTCTATCCTCAATATTGTCTTACTGAGCCACACTTTCTCTACAGGTGATCCCATGGATTGAATACCACTTTATGTGCTGATCCCTCCCAAATTTGCGTGCAGCCAAGACTTCTCTCTGAACCTCTCTCAGACTTCTCTGTTCAATTGCCTCCTCAAATAACCACTGAATGTGGAAATTGCCATTTCAAACTCAAAATATCCAAAATAAAACTCTTGATTGCTAGCCTAAACTCAGGGAATGATCACCACTAGCCAACCAAGGAGCCTAGAAATCATCTTTTATTTCTCTCTATCCTATTTCCAAGCCCACAAGAGATGGTTCCCATTTTTAGATATAGCGAAAGAGGTAGAAGTAATGTGCTAAGTTTTTCCGTATGCTTAGGGAGTGTTCCATTCATTAGCTACACTTTTCTTAGCTGAAAAACTTCTTTTCACCCTTAAAGATGATCCTTGTTTTCTTATTAGAGTGAAAAAGTTGCTGTTCTCAGGATGCGTGGGTGGCTCAGTGGTTGAGTTTCTGCCTTTGGCTCAGAGCATGATCCCCAGTCTGGGGATCGAGTCCAGTATCAGGCTCCCTCCAAGGAGCTGCTTCTCCCTCTGCCTATGTCTCTGCCTCTCTCTGTGTGTCTCTCATTAATAAATAAAATCTTTTAAAAAAATTTGTTGTTCTCAACTTTGGGCTTAGGGTTAGATCAAAACGCTGAGCCTAAATATCCTAATTCTCAACTTCTACTCTTTATTTATGAGTAATTTTGTTATTAAGTGTTGGAGTGGCTGGTAATGAGGGTGGCAAAGAATTGCACAAAGAGTGGAGAATAAAGAGGAGAGTTTATTCACTCTCCAAGGGAGGAGAGGAACCAGACATCCAGAAAAGTGTTGGCCCCAAGTTTATGTCAAGCTGGGCCTTTTAAGGAGTTTTGAAGGATGTGAGAGGATTGTAGCTGTACTGATGGGGGAATTGGTGTGTAGAGAGGGGATCAACTCTTAGCCAGGTAGAGCAAGAAATGGCAGGTATATTGGCTCTGTCCAGGGGTTGTCTGAGATGTGGATCATGGTCAGGCTAGAGAAGAATATATTTTGTGGTTGAAGTTTATTTCTCAAGAATGTAGGGCACCATGCCCTAGAAAAACAGAGTTAGGGCGAAATGCAGACACCTGTTAGTTTTGTCTGTGTCATTGGGGTGAGGTGGGAGGGGGTAGTTGAACAGATTCCTTTCATTATGAGAGAACTTCATGGTTTAAGAACAATAATAAGGGGGCAGCCCAGGTGGCTCAGTGGTTTAGCACCACCTTCAGCCCAGGGTGTGATCCTGGAGACCTGGGAAAGAGTCCCACATTTGGCTCCCTGCATGGAGCCTGCTTCTCCCTCTGCCTGTGTTTCTGCCTCTCTCTCTCTCATGAATAAATAAATAAATCTTTAAAAAAAAAAAGAACAATAATAATCTGTCAATAAATAAAGGAAAATGAATGCCAGTGAGATGAGACTAATATGTCATATTTATTATACATAAATAATTAAAATTGAATTGCTTTCCCAGGCCCAGGGTATATGGTATAATGACAACTCAAATGCCATAATTTTAATTCCCAGATATAAATAAAATAAGTTATACTCATTCTTTTTTATAGCCTGGAGATGAAATCTACCCTAAAGATGAGAATGGCAAATGGTTATATCACAAGTCAAATCTGTGTGCCACTTGGGAGGTAAGTTCAAATGGCCTCTTTTCTTGAAGACTACATTTTTAAACTGATCTGATTATTTCTGTTCAATTTATAGAGAGATGCAGCCTTTACTCCTAATGTATAGTAATAATTGGAACAGGTATTTCTAATCATAAGCAAAGATGTATAAAATCCCCATTTCTGCACACTGAAAAAATTCTTGATTTTGTTTTGATGGAAAAGAAGAATGCCAAAGAAGAGAGAAGTGTAGAAGGAAAAAGAAAGTAAAGGAAATAAGTTCTAATGTAAGCATAAATAAAACTATATCAATGAGATAAAGTCACAAATTTTTGAAATTTCTCAAATTGAATTTATGAAAATCAATAATATGATGTTTAAAAGAAACAAACGTAAAGTGATACATGAAAAACTGAAAAATAATTCTGGTTCCAGTTCTGAACAAACTGATGGCTCCTTCCCCAAAATCATAAGAGTAGGAAAACTGGGGAAAGTAATTAAGGAAACCTATATGGATTCATGTTGGGGGTGAGGGGTGCAGATCTTTCAACTGGTTTGTTTATGAGGTAATATGGCAGCTTTTACCTAGAGTAGAAGGCAGCCCAACAAGCTGCAAGAGGATAACCTAGGAAAGGACCTTAGAGTTCTTTTTGCTCTTCCTTCTCTCCTGCTGTAGCCTTGGAACAAGTATTATCTGCTCCATACATATAGAAACTTAAGACTCATGTTCAGATGTCTTCAGGAATCAAGTAAGAATAGCACTGAAATCCCGCACTTGTGAGAGGCTGAGAAAAACATAAGTTACTATCTGACCTCTGGCCACCATTTCCCTCCTTCTCCCATTCAAAACTCCAAAGGCTGGGAAATCACACTCTAACAAGTACCTCTTTCTTTCTTTCTTTCTTTCTTTCTTTCTTTCTTTCTTTCTTCTTTCTTTCTTTCTTTCTTTCTTTCTTTCTTTCTTTCTTTTATTTATTTATTTAGAGAGACAGAGAGAGCAAGAGGAGCACACCAGCACAAACAGGGGGGAGAGGGAGAAGCAGGCTCCCTGGGAGCCCAACATGGGGCTTGATCCCAGGACCCTGGGATCATGACCTGAGCCAAAGGCAGAAGTTCAACTGACTGTGCCACCCAGACGCCCCTAACATGTACCTCTTTCTAATGGACTTCCCCTCCAACCCTCATAGGTAATAGATGATTATCTGAATTGCAGAGTTATTTTGAGGGGTGAGAAGCATTGATTGGGTTTTCTGATGCCTGGGGACCTCCACGCAAGAGACCATACACTCATTCCTGACCTCATTGTAGACGACTAGGTTTGGAGTCACGTGTTCCCTTCCAAAGGACTGCCTGATAGCATAGCCAGTATCCTCAGGAAAAAAAAATGTGTTAAAACTCCCAATTACAAGGCATTTATTTTAAAAAGAAACCACACATCTCAATTAGAGATCCAAACATAAACAGAACAGATGACCAAGAACTTTAAGCTTTTTTAGCCAATTAATATAACAAAGGAGATAAGAAAAGATGCTAGCAATATGAAACAAGAACAAGAATATACTTTTAAAAAAAAGTGAAAATAATACTTAGTAAAGTGTAAAACAATGCAATAAATGGGATTAAAAATAGAATGGATATAAACAAAGAAAAAATTATCAGATTGAAAGATCAGAATGAGGAAACTATCCTCCCCCCAAACGTGAAGAAGGAAAGGACAAGAGGGATCCCTGGGTGGCACAGCGGTTTGGCGCCTGCCTTTGGCCCAGGGTGTGATCCTGAAGACCCGGGATCGAATCCCACATCGGGCTCCCGGTGCATGGAGCCTGCTTCTCCCTCTGCCTGTGTCTCTGCCCCTCTCTCTCTCTCTCTCTGTGACTATTATAAATAAATAAAAATTAAAAAAATAAAATAAAATCTTTAAAAAAAAAAGAAAGGACAAGAAAATGTTTTAAGTATGAAAGAAAGGCTAAGAATTGTAAAGGATAAAATTAGAATTTCTAGCATCCATACAATAGGAGTCTCAGGAAAAAAGAAAAAAAAAAAAAAGAAAGAGGTAATATTTGAAGAAAAAAAAAGATAAGGTGTGGATCACCAAAGAGAAAAGAGAAGAAAAACCTAGGTACGTTACAGTGAAATTTCAGAATATCAAATATACAGAGAAAATGATAAAACTTCCCAAGTATAGCAAACAAGCCAATAAAGAAAAAAAATGGAAGAAACAATAATAAATCAAGAAGACAGGAAAAGAAGAGGAAAAATGAATAGATGGGAAAAATAGAAAGCAAGAGCAAGATGAGAGATTTAAACTCACTTATAAAAAAATAAATAAAATAAACTCACTTATATTAATAATCACAATATATGTAAATGGTCTAAACAACTCAGTTAAAAGGCAGAGGTTATCAGAATAGATAGAAAGCAAAACCCCACTGATATATTATTTATAAGAAACCCGTTTTATTTTTTATAATAAATTTATTTTTTATTGGTGTTCAATTTACCAACATACAGAATAACACCCAGTGCTCATCCTGTCAAGTGCCCCCCTCAGTGCCCATCACCCATTCACCCCCACCCCCCGCCCTCCTCCCCTTCCACCACCCCTAGTTCATTTCCCAGAGTTAGGAGTCTTTATGTTCTGTCTCCCTTTCTGATATTTCCCACACATTTCTTCTCCCTTCCCTTATATTCCCTTTCACTATTATTTATATTCCCCAAATGAATGAGAACATATAATGTTTGTCCTTCTCTGATTGACTTACTTCACTCAGTATAATACCCTCCAGTTCCATCCACGTTGAAGCAAATGGTGGGTATTTGTTGAAGAAACCCGTTTTAAATAAAAGACACAAATAGGTTAGAAGTAAAAGATTAAGAAAAAAAGTAAAAGAATAGAAAAAGATATACTAGGCTTTTATTTCCTTCCAAAGAAAGTTGGAGTAGCTATTTAATGTTAGCAAAGGTTTCAGAACAAAAAGTATTATCAACGATAAAGAAGTGTGTTTATCCTAATAACAGAACTTAGTAACAGCACCTCATAACAGAACTCCAAAATACATGAATCTTAAATGAAGAGAACTGAAGAGGAGAAAATCTACAATTATAGTCAAAGATTTCAAAACCTCTATC
>NC_049237.1:1006034-1044029 GCF_011100685.1 Canis lupus familiaris
CAACTCCCCCATCTCCATGCCTATGAACATGCTGCCTTCTATCTAGAACACCCTTTCTTGATTTGTTCAGTTCGCCAACTTCTACTAAGCCTTCACGACTCATCTCAAGGACACTGCTCCTTAGAATCCCATCTCTCCAGCCACCACAACTTGCCTGTCTGGAGTGTTCACATAGCCCCTTTGACTTGACTTTACTATAGCTCTTATCATATTATATTGTAATCATTGTTTCTCTGCAGTCTTCCACAAGACTGTGAAATTCATTATGAAAGAGAGGATGTCTTGTTCAGCTCTATATTTCCAGAATAGCATCTAGTGTGTAATGGGTATTCAGCTGATGCTTTCAAATTAATGAGTTTGTAAAAGGGAATATCTATGTTTGTGAGCATCAGAGATGTAAATGGATATGACAACAACAGCTAAAATTTGGGGGCACCTAACGTGTAATGTATTTTCTAATTTAATCCTCAAAACATCATGAAAGGTACTACCATTTAACCCCATTTATAACAGATGATAAAACTGAAGTATAGAGAGATAGAAAATTGCCCCAAACTTACAATGCTAGAGAATACAGCCTATGTGTCTAGTAATATTAAATGCTATAATTTAGAGACATTCAAAATCAGTCATGTTATTCCCCAAAAAATAGCTATTATTCACTTCAGGAGATAAGACATACTCTAATTAGACAATATAAGTGAGAAGAATACTATGAGAAAAGAAGATCATGTATATACCAACTACATTTGTGATCAGAAATATTACCAGTTGCAAAGTAACAAATGGACTTAATGGTATGTCTCATAAAATTAGAAACTCTAATGTAAAGAAAAATATACAACATTTATCTGCTGCAGGGGAAGATGAGAAGTGAGAACAGAGTATCTCAGATAAAGTAGATTCCTGGCTTTCTCTTCCAAGCTATGCAACTGATAACCCTTTATCATCTTCCCAGGACTGATGAAACAGAGGTTAGAACTACCTGTGCCCAAGTCAGCCACCATGAAATAAAGGTACTCAACTGAATTTAACTTCAGAATCAGTCTTAGTCCTGAAGGCAAAATTTAGTCCTGATGCCAAAATTCAGTCTTCTCTACTTGGCATGCCTTAGATTCTTTTCAAGCCCTCATTCCACAACAACTAGTAGAAGGCGAATGCCAGGCTGAGGTAACCCTTTAACTGAAATTCATCTTTTATGTATGTGGTCACATCAATCAGTATCTGTCCTGGGATCCTGTTCACTTTTGACACCAAAGTTAGAGAGCAGAAGAGTAGCAGGGAAAGATCTAGCCATATCTTCAAGAGGATAAGGGTGGAAGCAGATATGAAAGGCCAAAGTGAGGAAGGCTAACAATGCCTCTTCTTACCTTTGCCCCATTAGATTCCACCAAAACACGTGGAGATAGGAGTTGGGAACGCAACTTGGAAGAATAGTAGTATGTAGCTGTGTGAGGGTCCCCAGCCCAGCTTCTCCTGGCTTTCAAAGTTTTTTTTTCTTAATGAGCCCAAATTTCTTTTTTCCCATTTTACTAGTAGTTTCTTTTTGTTTTTTTGTTAAAAAATGCGCCCATATTTCTTTTTTTTTCTATTTTACTAGTAGTTTCTTAATGAACCCAAATTTCTTTTTTTTCTATTTTACTAGTAGTTTCTTTTTATTTTTTATAAATTTATTTTTTATTGGTGTTCAATTTGCCAACATATAGAATAACACCCAGTGCTCATCCCATCAAGTGTCCCCCTCAGTGCCCATCACCCAGTCACCCCACCCCCCACCCCACCCCCTCCCCTTCCACTCCCCCTCCCCCAGTTCGTTTCCCAGAGTTAGGAGTCTCTCATGTTCTGTCTCCCTCCCTGATATTTCCCACTCATTTTTTCTCCTTTCCCCTTTATTCCCTTTCACTATTTTTTATATTCCCCAAATGAATGAGACCATACAATGTTTGTCCTTCTCCAATTGACTTATTTCACTCCTCATAATACCCTCCAGTTCCATCCACGTCGAAGCAAATGGTGGGTATTTGTTGTTTCTAATGGCTGAGCAATATTCCATTGTATACATAGACCACATCTTCTTTATCCATTCATCTTTGGATGGACACCAAGTGAGCCCAAATTTCTTGTAAAAGTGTTTCATGCCTATGGACTCAGGGAATTTGAGATGGAACCAACACTTAGTATCACTAAGCACTCTGTGCATTATCCCACCTCATGATGACTAATGAAAAGTAACACCTACAAATTATCCATGTGACTTTCTCTCTTTTGAAAGCTTCTCAGAATGTTTTCATACAGGGATGCAATAATCTATAATAACCTCCCTACAGCTCCATCCGGGAAGGTCCCAACAGGTGAGGGTTTGGGTCTTACTCCTTTTTTCAGTTTTGATAGAAATTAATCCTGTTTTTATGAACATCAGCCCATGGGGTTAATAATCCTTATTTATCAAAAACTTCAAGAAAAACTCAAGAATGTTACCAGATGTGCAAATGACACAAATCCAGGACCAATGGTAAATATTTTGGAAAATGGACAATAATTTAGTTTGACAGATATTTATTGTGTGCCTACCAAATGCAGGGCATTTTTCTAGGTAGCATAGGGATTGAAACAATGGTTTAGAAACAAGGGATTTAAGTGGAGTGACTGAGGATGAAAACACACACACACACATATAACTAAAATGTAAGGAAAAGCTGAAGTGCTTTAAGAGAGAGAACACTGGTTCAATGTTAAAGTAGCAATGAGCAAATCCAGTTATGAGGTAGATCAAGAAACATCAAGTTATGGGGAAGGAGTGGTGGTCTGGGAAGTAGATTGGGAGTCATAAATGATCCTGTATTCTTTCCTGGGTGGCCCTTGTTGAGATTCCGGTAGCTGAAAGCAGGTTTCACAGTCTGGAGAGTGAGCCAAGGGCTTTGTATCTGGGGCAAGGGAAAGGTGAAGTCCAAACCCTTGATGAGTAGTAAGGGGGAGCCTGAAAAATCAAGTCTGTTCTGCCCCTGAGCTGGAAGGGGATGGGGGGGATAGGCTTAGGACTCCTCAGGATTTTGCCATCCTTTACATATTCCTTGCTTTTCTTCAATGCCCATCAAATCTCCTCCTCTCAACCCAGGGAACCTTATTTCACATTATACCAGGCATTTTTATTATATCCTGGGGACAACATGCTAAAGGAAAAGAATAATTCAATGACACTTGTGAAAGCACGGTAAAAGAACTTGATTCAAGGGCAGGTGTTGTTGTGATAGGTCTAAGAACCACTGCAATGGGATTTTGCAGGAGTGGGGGAGCAGAGAAGTTGAGCTCCCACTCCAAATACAGCATGGGAATTTATAGCGAAGGAGCAGGGTAGGGGTCAGTGGCTGGAAAAATGCTGAGAGAAAACATCAGGGATAAGGGCTAAATTGGTTGATTGGCTAAATCAATCTAACAGGATTCTTGCTATGACATTGCCTGGGCGATGGTGGCAGTTGAGGGTTCCTGATTAGACAGGGAGAGATCATACATAGAGGGCAAGGAGTTGTTCCTAAACTGACTTATCAGGATTCTTGCTGAAGTCGGTTGATGCAAAAACGAAAGAATCTTTGTCAGCAGTCGGAGTGGTTCCATAACCTCCACCTAAAGAGACCAGGAACCAGACAGCAAGCACAAATAAGTGTCCTGAGGAGGTAAGTCTATTTCTGTGTTTTGTTCTGCTTTCCCATTCTGATAGCAGGCATGAGTGCAAGAATCAGCAAAACTGGAGACCCCACTGACCAGTCCAAGGATAGCACCTTCTCCACTACAGTCAGTTGTATGCACAAGCAAGGGTGCAGCATGGCCTGACTTTCTAACAATTTTCAGAAAACATTATAAAGTAATTATGAATTTTTAGGTAATGGCAACTCATTTATGGTTTTGTAAAATGTTCTGTGGGCTGATATTCTGAGGGTCAAGAATTCAGTTGGTGTTTGTTTTTACTTTAGTACAGTGTATATCCTGAGTTCTTTCCAATACCTGTGATCCCCTCATACTCACACACCTGCCACAGAAGCCTTGGCTTTTAAAAATCAAACACCAAGAAATGACCTCTGCATTTTGTTTTATACACACACACACATATCATTCCTCTCCAGAGGCAATTAGTGCTACACATCAAGCTGCAAAAAATAGTTTGGGCCAGGTAACAACAACAACAAAATACCAGGGAGCAAAGAATGGGTTTCTTTTTCAAAAATATTAACCTGTCCAAATTACAATGAATTAAAATGCGAAGAGACAGAACACATAGAGATCAGGTGAGAAGGCTTCTATAATAAATCAGGCAAAAAAGAACAAAGACTTGAACGTGGTTGGTAGCTCTGAGGAAACTAATTTGGCTGGAGCCTAGGAAGGAAGGAACTTGGCCGAAGACCACACATCATTGAGGGAAGCTCTACAAAGCTTGGCAACCAATTGGATCTAGGCTAAGGAGAGCAGATGGTAGATCTAAGGCCAAAAATGATGTTTTAGGCCCAAATCTAAGGCTTTGAAACTTATTGAGTCAAATCTAAGGCTTTGAAACTTACTGAGTCACTTACTCCCTTATTTTTTATCTACCTCCTTTCTTTTTTTAACATTTAAAATTTTGAAGTACAATGGACTTAAGGCGGGACAAATGCTTTTTGTCGCTCCTTAGCTATAAGATCCAAAATTAGAACATACCAGACCCCAGAAACTCTGTGTGTGCCCTTCCCAACCTGAAAGCCTTCCTCCCTCAAGAGGGATTGCTCTTCTAAGTCTTACGGTGATGACTTTTCTTGCTTTTTTTTGTAAGAATTTTCTAAGAGTTACACAACTGTAACATACATTTCTATACAATTTTTGAACTTCACATGAATAGAAACACTGGTTGCCCCATTTTTTTCTGCTTCTTTTTCTAAATATAATCTTGTAAAACTCACCCATGTAATTAATCACGGTCTTTGGCCATTTTTATTGCTGTATGACTGCTTAATCATAAGAATATGTCAGTATCCATTTCACTGTTGATGGGCATTTGAATTGCTTCCAGTTTGGGGCTTTGCAGACACTATTTCTAGAAAGAGTCCTACACAGGTCTTATTGCACACATGTATGAATTTAGCTAAGATATACATGTAAGAGTGGAACTGCTGTCCCGTGGACTACAGTATCTTCAATTTTAGGAGATGATGTCAATATAAATAATTTCCAAGGTATTCGTATAATTTGCACTTCTTCCAACAATGTATGAGGGTGGCTCTGCTCCTCATTCTCATCAACATTTGGTGTCTTTTTAATTAATGTCATTTTATAAGTGTAGAATAAACTCTTATTGTGGTTTAATTTCCCTTTCCTTTACTCTAGATGAAATTGGCCAGTTTTTCCTATTTTTATTAAACATTTTTGATATCTTTCACGAAGTGTGCCTTCTGTGCATTTTTCTTTTTTGGATTTCTCTTTTCTTCTTGATAGTGGATTTGTAAAATATCTAGTATGAGACCTTTGTCAGTTACATCTATGCGAAAATACCCCTTCCTATTTGTCTTTTTACGCTTTTAATGGTGTCTCGATGAACAGAGTCTATTTTCATAGTCCCGTTTATCGCTTAATGTATGTATCATTAGTACTCTCTGTAGCTCAAGAAATCCTTCTTTACCCTAGTGTCTTCTTGGGTTGGGTCCTCTGGAGAACAGCCTCTGAGAAGGAGACTTGCATGCGGGCGGCTCAGCGGAGAACACTCTCAGGACTCAGGCCTGTAGAAGGGAGAATAGCAGTTCCTACAGTGGGAAGAGTGCACTGTGATCCGGTCGCTCCTTGGTCCCACAGGGTGCTCTGGAGGGGGCCACGGGGTTGTGCTGGGTTGGGGTGCGAGAGCCAGCCTGTTCTACCCTGGATCGCGCGTGCAGGGAATCAGACGGGAGTAAGCAGCGGCCCACACTGCTGGCAGCTAAGCCAAGGAGGGCGTCTGCCCTGCGGCACCCGCCACCGCCACTACGGCTACCGGAGGTCTCCTGAGCCTGCGGGCTTCGTATGCGAAGTCCACCCCCTGGGAGAAGCGCTCCCAGAGTGGTTTGGTCTCTCCCCTGGAAAGGTCTTTAACGAGGTAGGTTAAGAGGAACTAGCTCCTGCTCGGCAGGTGCCGCCGCCGGGCGCCGCCCCGCTCCCCCGCCCCGGCCCGCCCCGCCCCGCCGCCTCCAGCCCCGCGGCCGCCCCGGCTCCAGCGCCCGAACCCGGGAGCCGGAGCGCGGGGAAGGGGAAGGGGGACGGGAAGGGCCAGGACCGCGCGGGCCGGCGGAGGGGCGGGCGCCGCTCCTGAGCCCGCCGCTCCGGTCTGGGGCCGCCCGGCTGCCTCCTCCTTCCTCCCCCCTGGCTCCCCCCCGGCCCCTGCGGGGAGGGCACGCCCCGGCGGCTGAGCGCGAGGGGGAGGTGGCGGACCTCCAGGACGGCCCGCCGGAGCGTGACCAGGACGGGGACTCGTCCACACAGCCGGGAAAGCCCCTCTGACCGCTCGGACCAACTCCCCAGATCGCACGCGGAGGCTCGTCCTCAGACACATCTCAGGCTGCGCAGCCTGACCCGGAGGGTCCAAGTCTCGAGTCCAGACGACCCGGCTCCCCACTTCCTGGCATGAAAGCCGTGGAGTTTGGTGTTCTCAGTGCCAAAAAGGAGCCATCCGGCCGCGGGGCTCAGGCGGACCCGGCCCAGGCACTGCTCCAGAGCGCTCGGCCCCAGCTGCGCGCCCCACTCCAGCGCGACCACGCGGGCTGCCTAACAGTCCGGGAGGCCCCGCCGGGGGCCAGCGGGGCGTGCTGCGCTCAGCTCCCGGTGCCACCTGCCACCGCCGCCTGACGCCGGGGGACGGAGGCCAGGGACCCGCCCCGCCCGTGCCCCAGGACGGCTGGCGCCGGGACGGGACAGGGCCCATGGAACCCCTGTGTCCAGATCCGTCTCCTGCCAGACCAGAGCAACTCTAAGCAGACGGGGGCCAAACGCAAGACCCAGAAGCCTGTGAGGAGCCTTACACCTTCGAGATCCCCCTCCTCCAAGCTCAGAGGAGGACCCTGCTGCCAACCGTGGTGGATTTTGAGAAGTTTTCCCGCCATCGTGTCATTGGGAAGGTGTCGGTGCCTCTGTGCGAGGTTGACCTGATGAAAGGCGGGCATTGGTGGAAGGCGCTGGTCCCCGGCTCTCAGAATGAAGTGGAGCTGGGGGAGCTGCTTCTGTCACTGAATTATCTCCCCAGTGCTGGGACGCTGAATGTGGATGTCATTCGAGCCAAGCAGCTTCTTCAAACCGATGTGACCCAAGGTTCAGACCCCTTTGTGACAATCCAGCTGGTACATGGACTCAAGCTTGTGAAAACAAAGAAGACATCCTTCTTAAGAGGCACACTCGATCCCTTTTACAATGAATCCTTCAGCTTCAAAGTTCCCCAAGAAGAACTTGAAAATGCCAGCTTAGTGTGTACAGTGTTGGCCACAACATGCCAAGCAGCAGTGACTTCATGGAAGAATTGTCATCGGCCAGTACTCCTCGGGCCCCTCTGAATCCAACCACTGGCAGCGGGTGCTCAACACTCACCGCACGCAGTGGAGCAGTGGCACAGCCCGAGGTCCCCGGCTGAGTGTGACCGCGTGTCTCCCCCTCGCTGGAGGTGACCTGAGGGCTGCAGGGAAAGCAGCTTTCATTTGTTGGAGGGGAAAAAAAAAAAAGGAAGAAAATTAAGACAGAAAAAATGTGTCATGTGCCTATTATATCCACAACGGAAACACACATACACAAATCCTCTCAGAACTGAGAGGAGGCTGACTGTTGAACACAAAATGGTTGCCCTCAATGAGCAAAGCCTGATGAACTTTCTGGAAACCCCCATCTGTATGTCCACGAGCGGGTGGACTCTGCTGTGAGACTTACTGGCAGTGCTTGCTCCTGTTGATAACCCCTACCCCCAAATGCACTTTCAACCCTCAGGCCTCCCAGGGGTGCCAGCCTCCATTGAGATGAAATTCTCTAAGAGCTTGGCCGGTGTGCGGGAGGCCCGACCACCCACACCCAGAATGCACAGCTGCTGCACTGGGTGGCTCTGAACGCCTGCTGTTCCCTGGGGTTTCTTCAAACCTGATACCTTTCTCCCAAAATGTAAGTACTTTGTCTTCTCTTTAGTAGACGTGATAGATTAGACTCTGAAGAAACCAAGTGGCACCCAAAAATATGCCGGTGTAAGAAACTTCCCTGGCTTCACTGAACTTGTCCTCAATGTTCCTACTCCGAAGGACCCCCTGTGGGTATTATGTGAACGTTCTGTGTGTGCCCTCGCAGGTGAACACGTGTGTGTCCTGTGTGTCCTCCCTGGTGAGCAAGGCGCGCTGCGGGACCTCATCCCTCCGCCCTCCCTTTACTCTCTGCCTCTCCCAGTGAAATCTCACCCAGTGTCCTCCTGTCTGTCAAGACCCCACCCTTCATTAACAGCATGTGCGGATATCAAGTAAACAGAATATGACTGAGCAAAAGTAACCATTATTTGACCGATTCGTGGTGATTGTGGCACCCAGAAGACCTGCAAAGGGACAGCTAACAATGGATTAAATGCCACCAACCTCCATCCAAGATGACTCCTTCCTTTGTCATACTCTGAGCATCTCTCTGTGTTTGTGTGTACCCAAAGTCATTTTTCTCGTGCTAAGGAATTAGTGTAGTTAGAATAGATCTTTCCCTGTTGGATGCTTCTGTATCGTTCCCACAGCCTATTGTCTGGCATAATGGGGAGCTATTTATTGAAATTAAAGATTATTTATTTGTGCCATGCAAAAAAAGGGGGGGGGGAATGGCTCCTGCCACGAAAGCTGTCTTCAAGTTACAACTAATCTCCTTCCTGAACTACCCATTCTAGGTTTCTTGCATCCTTATCCAACATCTCTTCTGGTCTAGGTGGCTTATGAAATATTACAAGCTAGATGCTCATCTCTGAGTTGTAAGAGTTCCTGGTCAACCAATCCTTCTCAGATTATGGTGCTGCTCTTAGCAGTTAACTATCAAAATTGGGAAGGGGTGTATCATTGGATGCCCTAGGTACCCAACATTTCCTCCTTGGCTCATCATGTAACAGCGGAGAAGCCCTATCTCCTCCTGTGAGAAGGTCACTTACCCCTGCCAGTATGGCAACATCTTTCCTCAAATACTGAACTCTTGAAATAGCACCCTGGGTTCCCCTGGGAACTAGGACCTAGAATCCACAGAGCCTCAAATTCAGGGATGAAAGCACACATTTTCTAAGTGAGTCAAAGGGAATAATGCTAGCTGAACCACTCCTGCTGCATTTTCAGATTTGTGTATTCTACTTAATGGAGACACAGGACTATATAATGGATGTTGACCTAGGATATATGTTACCTCCTGGAAGGTGGCACTGCATCCTTATAGGACTCTCCCCTTTCTTTCTTTCTTTTTTAATTTTATTTATTTATGATAGTCACACAGAGAGAGAGAGAGAGACAGAGGGAGAAGCAGGCTCCATGCACCGGAGCGCCCGACGTGGATTCGATCCCGGGTCTCCAGGATCGTGCCCCGGGCCCAAAGGCAGGCGCCAAAACCGCTGCGCCACCCAGGATCCCAAACTCTCCCCCTTTCTTGGGTGCAGGAAGGGTGCTGTTGACCATTTTAGGAAACTTGAATTCTTTATTTCACTGATACCATCCTTAATGCGTGGAGTCAAAATTTTGCATTTAAGATTCTACTGTCGTGTCATTTATTTGAGTCTCCAATATAGTATTCTATTTGATCTTTCTGAGTTTTCCTTAAAGTGAATTTTCTTAAAGAATCTGTCAGAATCTACATACAAGTTCTCTTATGCTACATTTAAGAATTAAAAAGGGGGCGGGCGCCGAAGCGGTCGTGGCTGCGGCCGGGGGAAGTGAATGGGTTTTACCAGAGGGCCCTGCGCCGCCTTTCTCCGCTGGCAGCGGTGCCGCTCCCTGCTCCTCTCCGGGCCACGGCGGTCACCTTCGCGGCTTCTGCTACATGCTGGCGCTGCTGCTCACCGCCCGCGCTCATCTTCTTCGCCATCTGGCACATTATTGCATTTGATGAACTGAAGACTGATTACAAGAATCCTATAGACCAGTGTAATACCCTGAATCCTCTTGTACTTCCCGAGTACCTCATCTGTGCTTTCTTCTGTGTCATGTTTCTTTGTGCAGCAGAGTGGCTTACCACTGGGTCTCAATATGCCCCTCTTGGCCGTATCCTATTTGGAGGTATATGAGTAGACCAGTGATGAGTGGACCAGGACTCTATGACCCTACAACCATCATGAATGCAGACATTTAGCGTATTGTCAGAAAGAAGGCTGGTGAAAATTAGCTTTTTATCTTCTAGCATTTTTTTACTACCTATACGGCATGATCTATGTTTTGGTGAGCTCTTAGAACAACACACAGAAGAATTGGTCCAGTAAGTGCATGCAAAAAGCCACCAAATGAAGGGATTCTATCCAGCAAGATCCTGTTTCCAAGAGTAGACTATGGAATCTGATCAGTTACTTTAAAAATGACTCCTTATTTTTTAAATGTTTCCACATTTTTGCTTGTGGAAAGACTGTTTTCATATGTTATACTCGGAATAAAGAATTTAAATGGAATTACGTATAAATTAATATAAAATGATTACCTCTGGTGTTGACAGGTTTGAACTTGTACTCCTTAAGGAACAGCCATAATCCCATGAATGATTGCATTAATTATTGACTATCCTTAGTCCATTGGAAGCTTTTGTTATATATAGGAACTTGTAGGGCTCATTTTTGGCTTATGAAATGCCATCTAATTATAAATTAGCTGTAGATATCAGGTGCTTCTGATGACTGAAAATATATATCTGACTTGGAAACTTCATGGGTTTCCTTATTTATCATGTATGTGATTATATATGGACACATTTACAAAATAAGAAGAGTGGGATTTTTTCCCCTTCAACTTGAATATTATCCCTGTATATTGCATGAATGAGAGATTTCCCATATTTCCATCAGAGTAATATACTTGCTTTAATTCTTAAGCATAAGTGAACAAGATAAAAAAAATATATGCTGAATTACTTGTGAAGAATGCATTTAAAGTTATTTTAAATGTGTTTTAATTTGTAAGACATTACTTATTAAGAAATTGGTTATTATACTTACTGTTCTAATTTGGTGGTAAAGGTATTCTTAAGAATTTGCAAGTACTTTAGATTTTCAAAATTGAATGAGAGAGAACATTGTATAAACCGTCCTGCTGTTTCCTTAGTGCAATACAATAAAACTCTGAAATTAACTTAAAAAAAAAAAGAATTAAAAAGAAGCATTTTTCTCACATCCACATTTCCAACTAGTTCTTCCATATTGATTAAAATTAAGTCCAAAATAGTAATTCACCTCATTGCTGCTTCTGCCATCTGAAGGAAAATATTTTTAGCAAGCAAAGACTGTACCAGATATTCAGCTTTTAGAAAAGGCTCTTAATGGTAGCTGAATAATTGAAGACTCTAACTACTATAACTTGCTTCTGTGCCCTCGTGAAGTAAAGCATCGTTCATATATTGCTTCAGTACCGCACTCCTAACTTAGCCTTTGTCTTTCTTGTTTTCTTTATCCTAAATGCTCTCCCCTGTGCCTCTTGTCTTGGGTTGATCTTTGAAAAAATAAGCATATACTTTAATATGCATTGTTAGAGGGTCTTCCCCTTGTATTAAATCTATTTTGAGTTCTGTACTTCCATTTATCAGTTCCAGCCACAAAATCTCAGTGCTATTTCTGAGATTGTATTTACCATCTCATATGAAGCTTTATTCTTTTCATTAATACTATGTATATACCCAATAATGGAAGTAGTATTTTTATTTTGACCGTTGAATTTTTGGAATCTACCCCAAGTTTCCTCTTCCAGTGTGTTTTGTTATCACGCTTGCTGTCATCCATAACATCTCATTTTCCAGGGTGTTTGGGGAGAGGGGTGTTGCCTCAATTTCTATTCAAGCTCTATTAATCATGTTGTCAATAATAAAGCAAAGAGATATTTCTGACATTCCTGGAAAGTGTGTCCTCTTTTCCCAGCTATTTGATATTTGCGACTATGAATCCTATTTCCTAATACCATCTGTGTAGCCATTTTTTCAATTTTTCATATCCTCTTATCTTCTCAGTAGTGATGACTTCAACTGGAAGTAGGGAAAGAAAAATACAATTTATGCTTCCAGTGCTTTTTATTTCCAGGCCAGGACTACAGTCACTAGAAATGCAAGAGATTTCTTTTCTCACTCATTCTCAATAAATCGACTTCTGTGGGCCAGAAATTCACCAGGTCTGTTGAGATTTGTCAAGAATTTGGTCAGAACACTGAAGATATAGAAGCAAGCACAAGGAGTTCTCAGTACTTGTGAACAAGATTGGAATGATCACCATCTGAATATGAGGTCATTAAAATCTATAAATAGGATTAACCCTCTCCTCCACACACAACCTAAAAGATGATTTGAATATTTTATTCAGCGAGACTAGATGCTTATCTTTGATGGAAATATCCATCACGGCTTCCATTTCTCCTTAAGAAAAAAATGTAACTAAAATGAGACATACTCATGTATATTTAAAATGTCATCAGACCTAAAGAACAGCAATTTATGTGCAATCTGAAGAATGGATAACTTATGTTTCCAGTGTCAAGAGTTTGTCAGGTCTTTAGGTTCTGTCAATGTTCAGGGGAGAGAATATTCTTATGCTTCATGCGGGTTAATAAAATGAACAAAGATTTGGATACTAAATTTGAAAAATCTAACACCCCCCAACACTCTTCTTTCCCAGTTTTATTGAGGAAGAATTGACATACAATAAACTATACATATTGAAGTTTCAATTGATGCGTTTGACTCTATGTAACACCCATGAAGCCATCACTATAATCAAGATGGTAAACATATCCAGCACTGTAAAGTTTCCTGTGTTTCTTTTTTTTTTTAAGATTTATTTATGATAGACACAGAGAGAGAGAGGAGAGAGAGAGAGAGAGAGAGAGGCAGAGACACAGGAGGAGGGAGAAGCAGATTCCATGCCAGGAGCCCGATGCGGGACTCGATCCCCGGGACTCCAGGATCACGCCCTGGGCCAAAGGCAGGTGCCAAACACCTGAGCCACCCAGGGATCCCCAGTTTCCTTGTGTTCTTTCATAATTCCTCCCTGCCACCCATGGAGGGATTCACCCCATTGTCTCCCACCCCAGATAATCACTGATTTGCGTCTGAACTATACATTAGTTTTCATTTTCTGGTATTTTACACAAATGGAATCATTATTTTTCGTCTGGCTTCTTTCACTTAGTATATTGTCTTCATATTCACTCATGTTGCTATTATCAGTATTTCACTCCTTTTATTACTGAAATGATATTCCCTTCTGTGGATATATCTCAGTTTATCCCAAACTTTAATTTATAATGGAGACTTCTTCATGAACTTGTGCCCTCTTATAACTTGGCTGTCGTGAAATCTCTTGTCCCTGGTAAAAACTGATCAAATTACATTTCTGAGAGCCACAAAGCTAGGGCAAGCTTCGGAAAGATAGAGTCCCCCACTGAGGGTGGGAAGGGAGTTTCCCTGTGAGGTCAGTGTCCTTAGCCTCCAGACACCATCTTTCCGATCACAACATGTAATTGGGAATTTGTCATTTTTGGTGTAAAAAACAATGTCTGTGTGCTGAGTGTCCTGATGAAGAATCATAAAGAAAGATCCATTTCTCTTCTTCCCCACCATAACCCCCTTGCCATTTCAGACCCCTAAGGGACCTGTGGCAAAATCAGTGAAGATTGCCATTGACACAGGATACCGGCACATTGATTGGGGCCTACATCTACCAAAATGAGCATGAAGTGGGGGAGGCCCATCAGGGAGAAGATAGCAGAAGGAAAGGTGGCAGAGGGAGGATATTTTCTACTGTGGAAAGGTAAGATCTTCCCTTCAATCTCCAATTCCTTATATTAATAGTGGATCTGGTGTCACTTTTCTCCAAAAAGAACTCCAAAAAAGGGTGAGTTCTCAACTCCCAAATTTCTCATTCTTTGCCCAGAATTTAGGGACTGATTAATTAGCCCATTGAAGGTTAAGGCAAATCTCCTTCTTCATACATGAGTATTGATTTAAAACAATATGGGGGGCAGCCCGGGTGGCTCAGCGGTTTAGCTCCACCTTCAGCCCAGGGCGTGATCCTGGAGACCCAGGATCGAGTCCCATGTTGGGCTCCCTACATGGAGCCTGCTTCTCCCTCTGCCTGTGTCTCTGCCTCTCTCTGTGTGTGTGTCTCTTATGAATAAATAAAATAAGTAAAATCTTAAAAAAAAAATGTTAAGACAATATGGGAAGAACAAATCTACAGAGCAGAAAAATTGAGGAGCAGAGGCAAGACAGAAGTTGGTTCATATTACATAAGCATTTGCCAAAGCTTTCTTTAAGAGGGCAGATTTCTGGGATCCCGGTTTGGCGCCTGCCTTTGGCCCAGGGCGGGATCCTGGAGATCCGGGATCGATTCCCACGTCAGGCTCCCGGTACATGGAGCCTGTTTCTCCCTCTGCCTGTGTCTCTGCCTCTCTCTCTCTCTCTCTCTCTCTCTGTGTGACTATCATAAATAAATAAAAATGTAAAAAAATTTAAAAAAAAATAAAAGGGCAGACTTCTTTTTCTTTTCTCTATGCCTATTTGTCCATAGATTGCTATTTTTTTAAATTGAGCTCCAATTCACGTGCCATAAAGTTCACCAACTTAAACCAGTGGCTTTTTTGTGTATTCACAAGGTTATGTAACCATCTCAACTCCTTTATTCCAGAATGTTTTCATCACTCCAAAAGGAGCCCCATACCCACCAGTAGTCACTCCCCATTTTTCCTTCTCCCCCCAGTCACTGACAACCACTGATCTACTTTCTGTTTTATAGTTTTCCTATTTTGGACATTTCATATGAATTGAATCATACAATATGTGGCCTTTTGTGTCTAGCTTCTTTTACTTAGTATAACATTTTTTTAGGTTTATTCATGTTATAGCATGTATGAGAATTTCATTTTCTTTCTATGGCCAAATAATGCTCTATTGCATGGATATACGATGTTTATATCACTACATTTTGAGCATTTGAGATTTCCAATATTAGAAATCACTATCCACTGAAGTGCAATGAGAAGGATAAAGCATCATGATTAAAATGCAAGCCAGTGGGAATATAGGATGTATATTTACAGGCAGCTTTGCAGAAATAAAGCTGTACAACTTTGGAGAACATGTAATACAATTCTCCTGAGTGTTCTAAAAGAAAACAAGATACTGCTTCTAACTTCATCCATTTCCCATACACCGCCCCCTTCCTCCCAGCTCCCCATCCAGGCTCCTTGCCAAGCTCCCTAGGTGTTTGTAGTTCCCCAACTCCCCAGCCACTTATGGATTATGATTCCAAGGGGCCACATATCACCACTATCCCAAAATATCAGCCTGAAGCTTTTTCCTTTATTATAGCTTTATAATTCTGATTCCTTAAGATTTTATTATTACACAGTCTCTCCTTAGAGCAAACACCAAATCTTAACCTGCTGCTCCCAAAATATTTCTGGGGAAGAAAAATATTGAACTCAGATCCTGAGAACTTAGGCCAAAGCAGCCTGCCCAAAGTTAGAAGTATTTTTGAAGACTTATGTCTTGTCCTAAAATTTTTTTTAGACTTTTATATTTTTCCCCATAATATAAACTCATTTGTTTCATTTTGTTTCAGTGTAAAAATTAGATTCTAAGTTACCACCAAGGAAACTAAACCGAAAACCTTTTCTTCTCATCTACTCTGGTAAACAGTTGAAGCTATTGCGATATCTATCATGTTGGAAAATTTGAACCAAATTAAGTCATCTAGGGATCCCTGGGTGGCACAGCGGTTTGGCGCCTGCCTTTGGTCCAGGGCTTGATCCTGGAGATCCGGGATCGAATCCCATGTCGGGCTCCCGGTGCATGGAGCCTGCTTATCCCTCTGCCTGTGTCTCTGCCTCTCTCTCTCTCTCTCTGTGTGTGTGTGACTATCATAAATAAATAAATAAATTTTTTTAAAACAAATTAAGTCATCTAGTTCATAAAGTTGCTATGAGTTAACATTTACAAAGCACTTAAACATAGTACCTGGCACAGAGCTAGGACGATATGTGTTTGTTGAATAAAAATAAATTAAAATGTGTAAAACAATTTTCAGCTAGATGGGATGGCAGCAATAACTCACCAAGAGGGCCTACAGTAATGATAAAAACATATTTTTCCACTACTCTTTTCACTGTGTTTTCTCTTCTTTATGCATTGAAGGCAAGAAAAAATTATTGTCCAATGTACAGAAAAATCTAATTTTATCAATTTTACTTTCCCTAACTTGTGACAAAAAGGGTACAGAAATTCAAGATTTTTTCCCAAAAACACTTTGAACAAATTTGATGCTCCAAGGAGTTGTATTACTTTATCCCAAGGCTCTGAGGATCCCTCAGTACCCTGTGCTTAAAAGACTTTAAGGGTACACTTGCTTCAGTTTGACAATGTAAACCTTAATCTTTCATTACCTAACACTTTAGAGATTGTCTAATTTCATTTTTTTCATTAAGCTAAATTTCTTATTTTTTCCAGCTTTATTGAGATATCATCAACATATGACATTTTGCAAGCTTAAGGTGTACACCATGTTGACTTGATACACTAATGTATTACAAAATGATTACAACACCATAGTATTAGCTAACATCTCTATCATATCAAAAAATTGCCATTTCCTTTTGGTGGTGAGGACATTTAAGATCTATTCCCTCAGCAACTTTTAATTATAATCACTATGCTTCATATTAGATCCCCATAATTTATTCATCTTATAACTGGAATTTGGTACTGTTTGACGAATATCTCCCCATTTTCATCTGTGGATAGCTAATTATTGGAAGATGAAGCTGGGGTCTCCCACACCACCATTTTGGTGACATTATCAGTTTAGCCAGAGAGCCAGTAATTTCTTGGTAGGAATTGGCAGAGTTTCCCTGGGGTCTCAGTAGGACCAAATGAGAACAAAGCAG
Organism: Canis lupus familiaris; assembly: GCF_011100685.1. Classification (NCBI taxonomy): domain Eukaryota; kingdom Metazoa; phylum Chordata; class Mammalia; order Carnivora; family Canidae; genus Canis; species Canis lupus. The sequence goes on from NC_049237.1 coordinate 1,023,122, forward strand.
CAAAAAAAGGAAATCTAAACATTTGCAATAATTAAAGTTTTCCCAGCTCTGCACCACCTGTCACAAGGTGAAGGATCCAGTGAAGTCACTCACCTAACCATATTTCTTGTCCCGCTAAAGCACACCTTTTATCAGACTGTCATGAAAATGCAATGCTGAAGCCAGCTAGTCAGATAATGTTCCCACCTACACAATAAGGAAAAGTGAAAGTGCTGAGGGTCAATTCAGAAATTAGCAGGGAGCAGGGCAAGACTTTGTCACCAAACTAGGTACTCTATACTTCAGATGGATCTTCCAGTCTCTGGTACTGTATTTGGATAAAGTATACTCTGGGTGTCAGGAGTTGTTTGAGCTCATCCTATACTCAGATGATACTGCAGCGTAAGCATATTTTTGTAAAATGAAATGAATGAATAATGTATATGAGTGCTTTGTTAAGGGTTGTATTATTGTAAAAAAAAAAAAAGTGCAGATGTTAGTTAACTATCACCTTTTATTCTTTCAGCTGTGGGCTACAAAGCATGACCCAGAGATGGTCCGCCCAACCCTGGAGAAGACACTTAGCGTCCTCCAGCTAGATTATGTGGATCTTTACATCATTGAAATACCCATGGCTTTCAAGGTGAGCTCAGATGCCTAAAGTTAGGTCTCTGCTCTTAGGCAACCATGAGCCAGCAGCTGTGTGTGAAGCTATGAAGCTAGTTCATTATTTATCACCGTAGAGTGGTAAGGTGTTCTGTTATTATAAATCAGATAGTACTGACCAATTCCAATGCCTATAGAGATTATATATAACAGACTCAGACCTGGAACCCTAGTTTTTGATTCATAATCCAATGTACTTGCTATTATATCTTGTCTTTAACTATAGTTTAAACTCTCCCCACCAAACCAACGTGTAGTCCCCCAACTATACTCTACATTTTAGTTACCTGGCATTCAGACACATCCTTCTTCCTGTTTACAAAGTCATGAAAATGTCACTGCAGAACATAATGCAACATAATATATGCAACTGAAAACTTACTCATCCTCCATCCCCTCCAAAAAAGAAATAACCCAAAGAATAGTCAGGTTCTTGGAGCTAGATCAAGGGCAGGGGATCTATGTAATATCTATTCCTCTAGTTCAAATTCACTACCTTTTTGAACTTTCTCAATCTATGGACTTGTTTATTTAACCAGCAACAAACAACACACCTATATGTATATATACACTGCTAAAGAGCAGTCACTGCTTTAAAATTTCATTGAGGGAAGGAGAAATTGAACAATGAAATTGGCTACTTGTTCACAAGGTAAATCAGATTCTGCTGCTAGTCATAAAGAACAAAGACTCTACCATTACAGTGGCCAGAATTCCTTTATGTGACCAACCTGGCTGCCCCTATTCTTTTCTCTGGAAATACTTTCCTTGTTGGCTTTCCTCTGTAGTTACATCCAAGATGGGCTTTGGGAAAGATTTCCCTTTTGCATCCTACTTCATGAAGATAGAAGTTTGGAGACTTCACAATGGCCTTGGTAATCATAGGCTTTTACTGGTCAGGTTGAGATTTAATGGACAAGGCAATATCCCTTAAAATGTAATAAGCTTTCAGTAAATTTACATTCAGTCAGGTCCATGAATGAGTAATTAAAACTAAAAATCTAATAGGGTCACATTTCTTATATCTAATCCGTGGCCTATGGTTTCTGTCTCTTAGTAAAGAAGCTTCTTGTTTCATTCATCTGCCTCACGTTTAGCTTACTGACCTCCATCTGATTGGAAATACTATAAAACGGGGGCACCTGGTAGCTCAGTCCGTTAAGCATCTGCCTTTGGCTCAGGTCATGATCCCAGTGTCCTGGTATCAAGCCCCACATTAGGCTCTCTGCTCAGCAAGGAGTCTGCTCCTTCCTCTCCCTCTGCCTACAGCACCCCCTGCTTGTTCTCTTTCTCTCTTTGTCAAATACATAAATAAAATCTTAAGAAAGAAAGAAAGAAAGAAGAAAGAAAGAAAGAAAGAAAGAAAGAAAGAAAGAAAGAAAAGAAAGGAAGGAAGGAAAGAAAGAAAGAAAAGAAAAGAAAAGAAAGAAAGAAAGAAAGAAAGAAAAGAAAAGAAAAGAAAAGAAAAAAATACTATAAAACAGGCAGGCACAGTTAATGTGTTCCTTATACCCAGTCTGCAATTCATTGGATGCCCCTTTGTCTAGTAGGGCATCTGTGGCCTGAGATCTTATCTTTAAAGACAACCAGCATTCTCATAAAGTCCAATACTACTTCCCTCTAGGATTCTTACCTTCCTTTCTTGGCTGTCACTAATTTATCTATCTCCAGAAGGCTCAGATATGAACTTCTGTCATTTTGGATGACATCCAGAAGTACGAAGTACCCATTTTAATAAAATGTCATGGGCAGCCCTGGTGGTGCAGTGGTTAAGCACCACCTGCAGCCCAGGGTGTGATCCTGGAGACCCGGGATCGAGTCCCACGTTGGTCTCCTGCATGGAGCCTGCTTCTCCTTCTGCCTGTGTCTCTGCCTCTCTCTCTCTCTGTCTCTTGTGAATAAATAAATCAAATCTTTTAAAAAATAAATAAAATAAAATAAAATAAAATAAAATGTCATCTTACCTCTTGTTTTACAAGCCCAGTAGCAACAAACCTCTTTCAACACATGCCTGAAGACTACAAAATGGCCAGAAAATTCTAATACCTAGTGGTTTTCTACTATGTTCCCTAAAGCTCCACCATTAGTAGGCCTATTTGTCTGAGACTCAAGACAACAATTTAACAGATTCTATGCTCTTGCAGAGCAAGGATTGCCAATTCTCAGCTGGAGGGGGGATACTTCTCACTGTCCACTATCCCATGTTGACCTAACCAACTTCTCATTACTTGCCATACCCCAAAATCTTTGAATTAGTCAGAACTTGTTTTTATAAATGGCAGAAATCCAACTCAAGTTGATGTTAGCTAAAAAGGGAGCCAGGAATTCCAAGGGATATCTAATTCAGGCACAGCTGGATCCAGAAATTCAAACTATGTATCTGGCCCTCTATCTCTGGTTTGGTTGGCTTCGTCCTCAAAAATCCTTTTCTGTTTGATGGCAAAATGGCCATTTACATGCATGCCAAGCCTACATTGTCAACACAACATGACAATTCAGAGAAAGAGAGAACACACATTAAACCTCACAGAGAAATATTGACTAGCCTTCCTTAGGTCATGTACCTGTTACTGACTAACCTTTGCAAAAGGCCAAATTGGGGACTGACTGACATCTTTGACCAAGAATAAGAGCTGGGTCAACCCACCCAAAAAACATGGAAAGGGCTCCTTCAGAGGAGACAGCACAAGTATGATAGAAAACAAAATAACAGATTTCTACTGTAATTAATTAGAGGCCACTTAGCATAGTGATAAAGATCATGGGTTCCAGAAGCAGGCTGCCTAGTTTGAATCCCAGCTCTGTCACATACAAGCCAGATGACTTGGTCAGGTTATTATCTGATCTTTTCCATATAGTCTTAACATAGTAGAGTGGACAAAGTCTGCATGGGCTTTGGAGTCACACAGATGAGGGACTTATTTTCAGCTTTACTACTTACTAGCAATAATCACTTTGATCTTTTTTTGTTGTTGTTCTTTCTGAACTTCAATTTCATTATCAGTAAAATGGAGACAATAGCAACTAACTTGACAAATGTTGCGAGGAGTCATTAAGATTATATATGTGAAATTACAGGCACAATATCTGACATTTTATAGATAATATTCTGAAATGTTTAGGTAGAAGGGAACCTTAGTATAAGATATCCCAATAACCTAATTTCACAGAAGAGAAAGTTGAGGCCCCAAACAAGGAGTAATAACTCACTCAGGTTTAAAGTCCATTAGAACAGGACCACAAGGTGGGCTCCCTGATGCCAACCCCATAACACTGCCCCTCTGTTTTGTCCTCATGAACCTAGCAATCCCAATACCCTGTGGACTACAGTGATTTTTTAATTTCAGGTTCTTGGGTGTTATAACCTCAGCCCTCATCCTCACACAACTAACTTCACTCATATTCAAAGAGTAGATTTCTACACTTAACTCTTAAAGATTTGGAAAAAACCTATGTCTAAAAGTGAGAAAATGAAATTTACTTTTCTGTGGCTGACCGATGATGTGTAAAATCTTTTCGGGAAAGGTAAACAGAAAATTTCCACTCCTATTCTTAGATGGGGCCAAGGCTCAAGGATACAGAGAGAAGGTAAAATTTTTAACAGTGAAAAATGACACAGTATAAAGACATTGCTTCCCAAATGAACCTGTAATTCCTATAATTGAGAAATCAATCTTCAAAGCCAAAATATCGCATGCTTTTTTTAAAATATTTTATTTATTTATTCATGAGAGACACACAGAAAGAGAGAGACAGAGACACAGGCAGAGGGAGAAGCAGGCTCCATGCAGGGAGCCCGACATGGGACTCAACCTGGGGTCTTCAGGATCACAACCTGGCCTGAAGGTGGCACTCAACTGCTGAGCCACCCAGGCTGCCCTCTCCTGATTTTTTTTTAACAAGAAACCTTTCTTGCTAAAACATTTTAGCACTTTATTATTTTTTGAATGTCAATTTAACAAGCAGACACAATTTCAGAACAACAAAATACCAAAAAATCACAAGACATTTTTAAGGATTTTTTAAGAGATTTTATTTTAGAGAAGAAAGCACAAGCGTTGGGGGGCAGAGGGAGAAGGAAAGAAAATTTCAAGCTGACTCCATGCTGAGCACAGAGACAGATGCAGGCCTCCATTCCAGACTCCTATGATCATGACCTGAGCTGAAAATTAGCATGACGCTTGACTGATTCCACCACCCAGGCACCCCACAATAAAACATTTTTGAAAGATGAAGTTACTGCTGAGCAGGAATGAGAGTCAATATCATGGGTTTTTAGAGGGTTGGATTATTCCAGCAATGGCCTACACTAAAGAGAAAGAACAGAGGATAAAGACAATGGTTTTATCAGGATGAATGGACTAGTAAAGTAGACACAGCAGAAGCCTAAGGGAGGCATCATGGAAATATTTAACATGGGTGCAGGCTTGATAAGGACTTAATTAAAATATGTAGAGGTAAAAATTATTTAGCAGAGTTCAGAATTGAGGCATAAAGCCATTTCTGAACAGAGGTAAAACTAGGATATGCAAAAGGCAAGAAATATGGAGGAAGACTGGAGTGAAAATGTGGGTCATAAGTGTTGAGAGGTTAAAAAGCTTAGAAATCAGAGATAGAAAGGGCAATTAACATGAGTGATTATGGGACATCAAGGGGAGAGGAGCCCTTTTCCCCGCTCTCACTCATTGAGACAGGCAGAATTGAGAAGAAATTATTTTCACTAAAGAGGACAATGAAGAAAATGTTATCACCAGGGGAAGTTTCATTCAGGTGAAATGGCAGAAGGAAAATTTTTTAAATATTTAAGAATATAATTGACTTTGTCCAAATGCTTGATTTTCAACAAAAAAAATTATCACGGTCTACAGACTTCCATGCTATCATCCACATCTAAAAGACACTTTGTCCCCATGTTATTTGATCTGTTTCAATACAGATGACTACTACCTTTTTCTTTAAACATTTTCAGCTTATGGTTCTATTGTATCACCCTCTCCAGATGCTTTGACAGCATCTTCCCTGCCAACGTCCAAACGCCATTATGCCCAGTACTCTATCCTCAATATTGTCTTACTGAGCCACACTTTGCTCTACAAGTGATCCCATGGATTGAATACCACTTTATGTGCTGATCCCTCCCAAATTTGTCTGCAACCAAGACTTCTCTCTGAGCCTCTCTCAGACTTCTCTGTTCAATTACCTCCTCAAATACCCACTGAATGTGGAAATTGCCATTTCAAACTCAAAATATCCAAAATAAAACTCTTGATTGCTAGCCTAAACTCAGGGAATGATCACCACTAGCCAACCAAGCAGCCTAGAAATCATCTTTTATTTCTCTCTATCCTATTTCCAAGCCCATAAGAGATGTTTTCCATTTTTAGATATAGCGAAAGAGGAAAAATATGAAAGCCAACAGTCAGTCTTAGTTGGAAAAGGATCACCAAAAACCTAGGTTTGATACTGAGATAATTTGTGAAGTAGAAAACAGATGCTAAACTCCTGGAGGTCCCAGAAAGGGAAAGAAAGAGCCACTGGGCAGATTATTCAGAACCAAGAAGTAATGTGCTAAGTTTTCCGTATGTTTAGGGAGTGTTCCATTCATTAGCTACACTTTTCTTAGCTGAAAAACTTCTTTTCACCCTTAAGGATGATCCTTGTTTTCTTATTAGAGTGAAAAATTTGCTATTCTCAGGATGCGTGGGTGGCTCACTGGTTGAGTTTCTGCCTTTGGCTCAGGGCATGATCCCCAGTCTGGGGATCGAGTCCAGTATCAGGCTCCCTCCAAGGAGCTGCTTCTCCCTCTGCCTATGTCTCTGCCTCTCTCTGTGTGTCTCTCATGAATAAATACAATCTTTAAAAAAATTGCTGTTCTCAACTTTGGGCTTAGGGTTAGATCAAAACGCTGAGCCTAAATATCCTAATTCTCAACTTCTACTCTTTATTTATGAATAATTTTGTTATTAAGTGTTAGAGTGGCTGGTAATGAGGGTGGCAAAGAATTGCACAAAGAGTGGAGCAATAAAGAGGAGAGTTTATTCACTCTCCAAGGGAGGAGAGGAACCCGACATCTAGAAAAGTGTTGGCCCCAAGTTTATGTCAAGCTGGGCCTTTTAAGGAGTTTTGAAGGATGTGAGAGGATTGTAGCTGTACCCATGCGGGAATTGGTGTGTAGAGAGGGGATGAACTCTTAGCCAGGTAGAGCAAGAAATGGCAGGTATATTGGCTCTGTCCAGGGGTTGTCTGAGATGTGGATCGTGGTCAGGCTAGAGAAGAATATATTTTGTGGTTGAAGTTTATTTCTCAAGAATGTAGGGCACCATGCCCTAGAAAAACAGAGTTAGGGCCAAATGCAGACACCTGTTAGTTTTGTCTGTGTCATTGGGGGGAGGTGGGAGGGGGTAGTTGAACAGATTCCTTTTATTATTATCTTAACATGGTTTAAGAACAATAATAAGGGGGCAGCCCAGGTGGCTCAGTGGTTTAGCGCCACCTTCAGCCCCGGGTGTGATCCTGGAGACCCGGGAAAGAGTCCCACGCTTGGCTCCCTGCATGGAGCCTGCTTCTCCCTCTGCCTGTGTTTCTGCCTCTCTCTCTCTCATGAATAAATAAATAAAATCTTTTTAAAAAAATAAAGAACAATAATAATCTGTCAATAAATAAAGGAAAATGAATGCCAGAGTGAGATGAGACTAACATGCCATATTTATTATACATAATTAAAATTGAATTGCTTTCCCAGGCCCAGGGTATATGGTATAATGACAACTCAAATGCCATAATTTTAATTCCCAGATATAAATGAAATAAGTTATACTCATTCTTTTTTATAGCCTGGAGATGAAATCTACCCTAAAGATGAGAATGGCAAATGGTTATATCACAAGTCAAATCTGTGTGCCACTTGGGAGGTAAGTTCAAATGGGCCTCTTTTCTTGAAGACTACATTTTTAAACTGATCTGATTATTTCTGTTCAATTTATAGAGAGATGCAGCCTTTACTCCTAATGTATAGTAATAATTGGAACAGGTATTTCTAATCATAAGCAAAGATGTGTAAAATCCCCATTTCTGTACACTGAAAAATTCTTGATTTTGTTTTGATGGAAAAGAAGAATGCCAAAGAAGAGAGAAGTGTAGAAGGAAAAAGAAAGTAAAGGAAATAAGTTCTAATGTAACCATAAATAGGACTATATCAATGAGATAAAATCACAAATTTTTGAAATTTCTCAAATTGAATTTATGAAAATCAATAATATGATGTTTAAAAGAAACAAACGTAAAGTGATACATGAAAACTGAAAAATAATTCTGGTTCCAGTTCTGAACAAGCTGATGGCTCCTTCCCCAAAATCATAAGAGTAGGAAAACTGGGGAAAGTAATTAAGGAAACCTATATGGATTCATGTTGGGGGTGAGGGGTGCAGATCTTTCAACTGGTTTGTTTATGAGGTAATATGGCAGCTTTTACCTAGAGTAGAAGGCAACCCAACAAGCTGCAAGAGGATAACATAGGAAAGGGACCTTAGAGTTCTTTTTGCTCTTCCTTCTCTCCTCCTGTAGCCTTGGAACAAATATTATCTGCTCCACACATATAGAAACTTAAGACTCATGTTCAGATGTCTTCAGGAATCAAATAAGAATAGCACTGAAATCCCACACTTGTGAGAGACTGAGAAAAAACATAAGTTACTATCTGACCTCTGGCCACCATTTCCCTCCTTCTCCCATTCAAAACTCCAAAGGCTGGGAAATTACACTCTAACAAGTACCTCTTTCTTTCTTTCTTTCTTTCTTTCTTTCTTTCTTTCTTTCTTTCTTTCTTTCTTTCTTTCTTTCTTTCCTTCTTTCTTTTTAAAGATTTTATTTATTCATTTGAGAGAGAGACAGAGAGAGCAAGGAGAGCACACCAGCACAAACAAGGGGGGGAGAGGGAGAAAGCAGGCTCCCCAAGTGAGCTGGGAGCCCAACATGGGGCTTGATCCCAGGACCCCGGGATCATGACCTGAGCCAAAGGCAGAAGTTCAACTGACTGTGCCACCCAGGCGCCCCTAACATGTACCTCTTTCTAATGGACTTCCCCTCCACCCTCCGTAGGTAATAGATGATTATCTGAATTGCAGAGTTATTTTGAGGGGTGAGAAGCCATTGATTGGGTTTTCTGATGCCTGGGGATCTCCACCCAAGAGACCATACAACTCATTCCTGACCTCATTGTAGACGACTAGGTTTTGGAGTCACGTGTTCCCTTCCAAAGGACAGTATCCTCAGAAAAAAATGTGTTAAAACTCCCAATTACAAGGCATTTATTTTATAAAGAACCCGCACATCTCAATTAGAGATCCAAACATAAACAGATGACCAAGAACTTTTAGCTTTTTTAGCCAATTAATATAACAAAGGAGATAAGAAAAGATGCTAGCAATATGAAACAAGAACAAGAATATACTTTTTTTTAAAAAAGTGAAAATAATACTTAGTAAAGTGTAAAACAATGCAATAAATGGGATTAAAAATAGAATGGATATAAACAAAGAAAAAATTATCAGATTGAAAGATCAGAATGAGGAAACTATCCTCCCCCAAAAGTGAAGAAGGAAAAAGGACAAGAAACTGTTTTAAGTATGAAAGAAAGGCTAAGAGTTGTAAAGGATAAAATTAGAATTTCTAGCATCCATACAATAGGAGTCTCAGGACAAAAAAGAAAGAAAAAAAGAAAAGGAGGTAATATTTGAAGAAAAAAAAAAGATAAGGTGTGGATCACCAAAGAGAAAAGAGAAGAAAAACCTTACCTAGGTACATTACAGTGAAATTTCAGAATATCAAATATACAGAGAAAATGATAAAACTTCCCAAGTATAGCAAACAAGCCAATAAAGAAAAAAGATGGAAGAAACAATAATAAATCAAGAAGACAGGAAAAGAAGAGGAAAAATGAATAGATGGGAAAAATAGAAAGCAAAGAGCAAGATGAGAGATTTAAACTCACTTATAAAAAAATAAATAAAATAAACTCACTTATATTAATAATCACATATATGTAAATGGTCTAAACAACTCAGTTAAAAGGCAGAGGTTATCAGAATAGATAGAAAGCAAAACCCCACTGTATATATTATTTATAAGAAACCCGTTTTATTTTTTATAATAAATTTATTTTTTATTGGTGTTCAATTTACCAACATACAGAATAACACCCAGTGCTCATCCTGTCAAGTGCCCCCCTCAGTGCCCATCACCCATTCACCCCCCACCCCCCCGCCCTCCTCCCCTTCCACCACCCCTAGTTCATTTCCCCCAGAGTTAGGAGTCTTTATGTTCTGTCTCCCTTTCTGATATTTCCCCACACATTTCTTCTCCCTTCCCTTATATTCCCTTTCACTATTATTTATATTCCCCAAATGAATGAGAACATATAATGTTTGTCCTTCTCTGATTGACTTACTTCCACTCAGGCATAATACCTCCATGTCCATCCATCCACGTTGAAGCAAATGGTGGGTATTGTTGAGAAACCCGTTTTAAATAAAAAGACACAAATAGGTTAGAAGTAAAGATTAAGAAAAAAAAGTAAAAGAATAGAAAAAAGATATACTAGGCTTTTATTTCCTTCCAAAGAAAGTTGGAGTAGCTATTTTAATGTTAGCAAAGGTTTCAGAACAAAAAGTATTATCAACGATAAAGAAGTGTGTTTATCCTAATAACAGAACTTAGTAACAGCACCTCATAACAGAACTCCAAAATACATGAATCTTAAATGAAGAGAACTGAAGAGGAGAATAATCTACAATTATAGTCAAAGATTTCAAAACCTCTATCTCAATAATTGAGATAATAAGTAGACATAAAATCTATAGAAGAGATTTAAACATTATCAACCGGGGATCCCTGGGTGGTTCAGTGGTTTTAGCGCCTGCCTTTGGCCCAGGGCATGATCCTGGAGTCCCAGAATCGAGTCCCGCATCGGGCTCCCTGCATGGAGCCTGCTTCTCCCTCTGCCTGTGTCTCTGCCTCTCTCTATCATGAATAAATAAATAAATAAATCTTTTTTTAAAATTAAAAATAAACATTATCAACCAGCTTAACCTAATTGACATTATTGAATATTTCACCAAAATATAGCAAAATGCTATTTTTCAAGTACACATAGAACATTTAACAAAATAGTCCACTGAGACATGAAACAAATCTCAACACATTAAATTATATTCTTTATACAAGTAGGCTGTCTGATAAAATTAGAATTAAATTTGAAGTCATGAGCAACAATATATCTGAAAAACCATCAGATATTTGGAAACTGAAAACATACATGTAAATAACCCATAGGACGAGAAATAAGATCTGTATTTATACATAATGTATATGTGAGCAACACATAATTGGAAATTAAATCTTTTTAAATGATATTGTTTTAGAGATAAATCCAACAAAATCAGTGCAAGAGTTAAACAATAAAAACTAAAATATATTACTAAGAGCAATTTATTTTTAAGTAATCTACTATGCCCAATGTGGGCTTGAACTCACAACCTCAAGATGAAGAGTTACATGCTCTACCAATTCAGCCAGCCATGCACCACTACTGAGAGCAATTTTTAAAACTCTAAGGTGAGAGATACATCATGTTCTTTGATAGAAAGACCGAATATATTAAGATGTTAATTTTCCACAAACTGATAGATTCAATGCAATCCCAGTCAAAATACCAAAAGAAATTGAAAAGCTGATTCTAAAATTTATAGGGGGGATGCCTGGGTGGCTTAGCAGTTGAGCTTCTGCCTTTGGCTGAGGTTGTGATCTGGGTTGAGACCCAGGATCAAGTCCCACATCGGGCTCCCTGCATGGATCCTGCTTCTCCCTCTGCCTCTCTCTCTCTCTCTCTCTCTCTGTCTCTCATGAATAAATAAATAAATCTTTAAAAAAATTTATATAAAGAAGTGCAAATAGCATAATGATAAAAGAGTCAATTACCAAGAAAATATACCAATTTTAAACACATGGGTACCATATAAAATATCTTCAAAATATATAAAGCAAAGTCAATAAACTATAAGAAGACACTGATAAATTTTTTCTACTATAGTGGGAAATTTTCTAACATATTCCTTTAAATTATTGAGAAGCCAGGAAAAGCTAGACCCAGCTTTGTATATAATGTGTGTGTGTGTGTGTGTGTGTGTGTGTATGAGACACAGAGCAAGAGGAGAGAGAAATTTGTATCTAATAAAAGGAGAATATACCTTTTCACACACACCAGACATTTATAAAAATGGATCAGATACCATGCTATAAAGCAAACCTCAACAGATTTCAAGAAATAAGATCATTTTTAATGCACTGGTATATATGGTGAAAATGCAAGGGGAAGATATGCTGTACAATGTTTCCCAAACTAATTCAAATACAGAATTCCTGCCTATCTCTCCCACTTTTTTTAAATCTTCACAGAATGTCTGTTAACATACCCAGGGACTTTCCTTCTTAAAGAATTCATTGTCACCCCCGTAAACATTCTCATTTGTTTTGAGGCTTTTGTCTTAACCCTTTGGCCTTTACTCATCAGGCTTTGGAAGCTTGCAAAGATGCTGGCTTGGTGAATCCCTTGGAGTTTCCAATTTTAACCGCAGGCAGCTGGAGCTCATCTTGAACAACCAGGACTCAAACATAAGCCAGTCAGCAACCAGGTACAGTTTGACAGGAGGTGGGAGGGGAGAGGGGAATGTGAGGAGTAGAGGGAGATTCCCAATATTTACTTAACAGGAGAATGCTGGAGTAGGAGTTGGAAATCTTGTGGTCATTAACACATATCTCATCATAGGACCATGAGAGCAAGTCTTTGACTTCTCTCAATTTATGTCTCTTAAAAAAAGATTTGCAAGTTCAAATCCAGGCAAAAATAATCCAAAGAATTTTTTGAAGAAAAATCATGAGGAGGAACTAGATCTGCCAGACATTAAGATATACAGAGTTTAAATTAATAGAAAATAAGAAATATCTTAGAAACAGGCCCAAGTATGATAAAAACTTAATATAGAGACAATAACACAAACGAGTGGCAAAGAGGTTGAATTTTTCAGTAGATAGTGTGGAGGAAATGGTTAGTTATGTAGAAGCCAATACAGATCTTTGCCTCATGTCCTACTCCTAGTATCTCTTTGATCAGAAGTTAAAGGAGAAAGAGGAAATCATTGTGAGTGCTACAAAACAATTTTAGTTTTCTAGAGCTATAGATAGAAAATGAAGCCATGGGAAAATTATAAAAGAAATGGACATATTTATATATAGTATAAAAACATTAAACTCCAAAAATATTAGAAACAGGGGCGCCTGGGTGGCTCAGTTAGATAAGCATCTGCCTTTGGCTCAGATCATGATCCCAGGATCCTGAGATAGAGCCCAGATCGGGTAGGGGGGTGGGGGACTGGGCTCTGCTCAGCAGGGGGTCTGCTTCTACCTCCCCCCTGCTCTTCCTTGCTCCCTCTCAAATAAATAAATAAATAAATAAATAAAAATAATAAATAAATAAATAATAAATAAATAAATTCAAAACAAAGAGCAAGTAAAATGGAAAATTATATTTTTGAATATAATAGAAAAGGGGATCATATCCTTATGAAATAAGAGCCTAATAAAAATTAATGAAAAAAATCAAAGATAAAACACTAAAGCTCAACAGAAAAGTGAGTAAAAGAACTTGAACAGAAATTCAAGACAAATTGCAAGACATAGTAAACATATGAAAATGTTCAACTGCACTGATAATTACAGAAATTTAAAGTATTATTTTATATTGCGTCAAAACAGCAAGGCTTTTGCTTTGTTTTTTTAACATAACGTTCCATATAAGCAAGTGATAAATTGCTAGCAAGTGCAAATTTTTTTCATTTTACTGGGAAGCAATTTGGCAATAAGTGTCAAGAGCCTTAAAAAATGTTCACAGTCTTATATTCCTAAGAATTTATCCCTGTGGAATGCCTGGGTAGCTCAGCAGTTGAGGCCTCTGCATTTGGCTCAGGACATGATCCCTGGTGGGGATCCCTGTGGGGGGTCTGCTTCTCTGTCTTTCTGTGTCTCTGCCTCTCTCTGTGTGTCTCTCATGAATAAAATAAATAAATAAATAAATAAATAAATAAATCTTTAAAAAAAGAAAAGAATTTATCATTTTGAAAAAAATCTGAAAGCTTTCAAGTGTGTTTGTCACAGCACTGTTTATAAGGCACAAGAGGGAAAAAAAAAAGGAAACAACACAAATATGAAAAAGTAGGAGGATATTTAAATAAATTATAAATCTCATATAATATAAAATCTTAATAAAAGAGGTTTTTGAATCATTTTTGAGCAAAAGAGCAGTGGCCATAATATTAAAGGGAAAAACCAGGATACAAAATGTAATAGAGTATTGATGTGAATACATTAGTTAAAAACATGCATAGGACTGTTGGGGATTTACCCCAAAGATTCTGATGCAAGGAAACCACCAGGACACCTGCACCCCGATGTTTCTAGCAGCAATGTCCACAATAGCCAAACTGTGGAAGGAGCCTCGGTGTCCATTGAAAGATGAATGGATAAAGAAGATGTGGTTTATGTATACAATGGAATATTCCTCAGCCATTAGAAATGACAAATACCACCATTTGCTTCAACGTGGATGGACCTGGAGGGTATTATGCTGAGTGAAGTAAGTCAATCAGAGAAGGACAAACATTATATGGTCTCATTCATTTGGGGAATATAAATAACAGTGAAAGGGAATATAAGGGAAGGGAGAAGAAAAAGACTCCTAACTGAGAAAACGAACTAGGGGTGGTGGAAGGGGAGGAGGGCGGGGGTGGGGGTGAATGGGTGACGGGCACTGAGGGGGGCACTTGACAGGATGAGCACTGGGTGTTATTCTGTATGTTGGTAAATTGAACACCAATAAAAAATTAATTTATTAAAAAAAAAAAAACATGCATAGGGGACAGCCCCAGTGGCACTGCGGTTTAGCGCTGCCTGCAGCTCGGGGTGTGATCCTGGAGACCCAGGATCGAGTCCCACGTCGGGCTTCCTGCATGGAGCCTGCTTCTCCCTCTAACTGTGTTCTGTCTCTCTCTCTCTCTCTCTGAATAAATAAATAAATCTTTAAAAAAATAAAATAAATAAAGATAAAATAAAAATAAAAACATGCATAGGAAAAATATTGGAAAGAAATATATCAAAATACTAACTGTGGTTAACTCTGCCTGTGAATTTTACAGGTGAATTCTGTTTTCTTCTTTATGCTTTTCTGTATTTTCCAAATTTTCTATAAGGAGCATATGTTATTTTTATAATCACAACAAAATATTGTTAAATGGGGATAATGATACTCTCTTCACTCTACTTCATAAAACACTAAGAGGCTACATTTTAAAATGCCCTTAGGGTAAAGATTCATGTATTGGAGTTATGGTTGACTTGTT
The DNA here is from genome assembly GCF_011100685.1 of Canis lupus familiaris. Taxonomy (NCBI): domain Eukaryota; kingdom Metazoa; phylum Chordata; class Mammalia; order Carnivora; family Canidae; genus Canis; species Canis lupus. Next base: position 1,038,214 of record NC_049237.1, read on the forward strand.
TGCTTGATTCATCATATTTAGTAACTCAAAACAGTCTTCTTTGAGTTCATAACAGAAAGAATGAATTATTACCTATCATGACAATAGCCCACAGCTAAAACAGAAGTGTTGCTATATTTAGAAAGATCACTTCCTAATTAACACCTAAGCCAACACTATACCATATGCTCTGAGGAGCAGAGACTTGACTCCTAATTGATCTAAATCTCTCCCTTTATTCCTCCTCTCACCAGCTCATCTCCCTCCTGCACCCCCAAGGACAATATTTTGTTATAAAAGGCCAAAATGACACACTTTTTCTTACAAATGTACAAAGAAAGATGATGCTTTTTGACCTCAGAAGGAAAAATGGAGTAAGAATTTGACAGTGTGTCTTCTCATGCCAAGGAAGAAATACCCTGATATGTTGGCACAAGAATCATGAACAGCTTCACAAATGTACCCTGCAAAGGAAACAAGACATGTGGGAAGATCATATCCCAGGCTTGTTCGTTTGCTTCATGATATGGAAAGCAGAGTATATCAACACTCGAGATGGTACAGATCAAAGTGCAGGTCTACTGGCCACCTGCCATTACCCTATGCCTGGGGTATGACCACCTACACTCCAGAAACACACGTTTAGTTCAAACAGCTTTCAGCCCAGGAACATGATGACATATTGTGGGCATTATACAGGGTGGTCACAACTTATATATAAGGGATACATACCTGAAGACCTTGTGTAATTCATAATTCACATACTTAAAAACTAATTTTCCCATTAGAATAAATCAAAAGCATAATTTGCAAAATGTTTATATTTCTTCAAAGACTTTATGAACAAAGGCACAAAGAATATTATCTCACTCTGTACTCATTCTCAGAGCCTGAGCATTCCTTAGTACTACCTCTGATGCCTGTCTACACAAAGGTGTCTCCAGGCTCCATCCCTCACTTAATCTCTTGAAAGCCTTCCTACTGGGTCATTTGTCATGCAGTGTTTTCCCAGCCTAATTCAAAGGAGACTGTGGCTCTACCTCAGGCCATTTAATCTCACATACCTAACTCTAGTAACAAATGAAGGGACAGAGGTGGGGAGAAAGGCAAGATCTCCAAATTCTTCAGTTTTTCCTAACCCTATTCACTATGCCTAAATCACAGGTGTCCTGACTTCGAAATCTATATATATATTTTTGAGTAACTTAAATGAAAATTCAACACACTTCTAAGAAAGACACAGAATGAGGTTACTGTCTTCCTTCGCAGGGTCTAAGAGAGAAGGGTAGGAGGAACAGGTCATAACCATCATTCATTATCAGCAGTTCCAATTTACAGAAAGTAAGCTATAAAGGGGAAAATAGTAATGCAAATTAATAGTCCACTTTCTGGCACCACCATCTTTAAGAAAGTCAAGTCAAAAAAAAAAAAATCAAGTCAAAGAACTCACCTGTCGTAAGAGTCAGCTTAACTTCACCTTGTGAGATTCTTGATATCTGAAGTTCTGCACTATCAAATAGTGTTGTAAAAGCCCCAGACATGTCAAGACACTGAAAAGTGACCTCAATTTTACAGAATAAACAAGAAAAAGTAAAGACTGAATCTCCACTAGCCCATCCACAAAGGGCTATAACCAGTCCCTAAGAAAGACGGAAGCAAGTGTGCTTAGATATGCTTCACCTTGGAAATGAGCTAGTTCAGGGCAATGATGACATCAAGTGACAACAGAAACTATCACTACCCTCTACCTGAAACTGAGCATCCAGTGCCAGCATACCAAACAAGGATCATCCACTGGCCTGAAATGACCCCACCAAGCTGCAGCCCTGATGAAGCTCCTTCCTAAGATGCTGGCTTGCTCCTCTCTGTATTGTTACTGTTTTCATTCAACAGTCACTGAGCACCTGCCTTATGCCAGGCACTTTGCTATGCTTTAGGCATGCATAAGAAACCAACGACAGATACAGCCCTTCCTCTTAGGCACTAGCCGCCTAGTGGGGAGCAGATATGAATCAATCACAAAAGTTATTGGTAATTAGAAACTTAGATAAATACTCTGAAAAGAAGGAATATGGTTCTCTGTGAGTTCGTATGCACTTGGATCTTATTAACTTATCTACTCCCACCCCCAGAATTTCCCTCACTGGGTGTCTCTTTAGTGATATGCCCTAGGATTTTTACCTAACAACTCTCTATGCAAAGATTTATATTATATTGTTATGCTGTTATTTGAGTTTTTATGTTAACTCAAAAGTTCTCATTGAGCAGATGTTTCTTTTTTTTACATTTTTATTTATTTATGATAGTCACAGAGAGAGAGAGAGGCAGAGAGCCCGACGTGGGATTCGATCCCGGATCTCCAGGATCACACCCTGGGCCAAAGGCAGGAGCCAAACCACTGCGCCACCCAGGGATCCCATGAGCAGATGTTTCTAGTATCTTGCCCAATGCAACTCTCTCTAATCTCCCAGATTTCAGTTCACAGATTGTTCAGTCGTAGATTCAATATGCACATATCTATTTGTTCTATTTCTAATTGTGATAGCCTTATTATGCACACATGTTGCCATAAGCCATATGAAGTCCTTTTTCAAAGAGTAGATTATAAAACGTTCAATGCGTTTATGAACACACACATACACATATACATAGGGTTGTATACCTACATACTTCTACATATTTAATAAGGCCAGAGACATGCAACAGCACACCAGTCTGATTAGAAAGGAGTCCTTAAATTTTGTATTTGGAATGAGCAGGCGGGCATTAAATTAAGGAATTCATACTTAGTTTCTAAGCAGTGGAGTGATGTGATAAAACACATGTCTTGTAGAGACTGGTCTACCAATAATAGACAAGATTGAAAATGAAAAAGTAGAGTGATGTCGGAAGTCAGAGAGATAAAGGAAGAAAACACTAAAGAGTGTGATTCCTGCCTTTTTTTAGTCTGTGTTACTTTCTAGAATTATTTAAGAAATGTTCCAAGGGGTGGAAAGCCCACAAGTGTTTCTTAGGATAAAGGAACAAGATTATGTCAGGAAAAAAAAAAAAGTGTATCAAATTAGAGAACAGAAAGAAGAAAGAAGACCCACTACAAAGAGGCCCAGTTTACCTTTGCCACTTCATCAGTAGCATCTCCTTGTGCCTTCTAGAAATAAAACTCACCAAATACTATTCCAGACAATCAAGATAAGTATATACTTCAAGTATTTTAATTCAGCGTTGGTTGATTTTAATCCAAAAAGGAAAGAAAAGCATAGGTCAAATATTACCATAGCGGTTAAGAAGACATGTTGAGAAGAACTTCATGACACAAGCACTTTTTAATGCAGGAATCTTGCCAGTAAGATACTGAAGATGAATGCAGGCCTGCACTGGATAGTGTAAAGAACTCTTGGCCAAGATGACAAAATTCATCTTTAAATTTCATTTTATACATGCTCTACCCCTTGTGAAAATATTCTTAGATGCCTGATAGCTACAGAGAGAGGGCTTTTGCAACATGTCACTTCTACTTACTAGGCTGTAATCTGAACCTTGAGACTGCTTTTTTGTTACAGAAAATTGTATTTGAAAAAAAAAATGCATTTGCTAGAATGGTGACTAGATAGTTAGGTCGGTTCCTTCAAAATTTTAAACTATGCTAACTTGACAAAACTGAATTTGCTCCCCACTGATTTTAGGATTATTCTACAGATGGTGACCTCACTAACCATGTTTTAATTAATCTCACCAATAAACAATGCCAACTTCCTTGTTAGGAATAATATTTAGCATTTGCCTCATTATCCATAATACTTTTAAATGGGTTTTATTGAAGAAATTTTTAAAAACTGTGTAAAACTGCATTCCTCCAAGGCTTTAATTTTGTGCTCTGCTCTCTAATGCAACCATGTAGGTTGAGTGCCATCCGTATTTCACCCAGCCAAAACTCTTGAAATTTTGTCAACAACGTGATATTGTCATTATTGCATACAGCCCTTTGGGGACTTCTAGGAATCCAACCTGGTAAGCAATGCTGTATATCTCTTCAGCAGTGTTTCCTTTGGTGTAGAGTATGAAACTGATGTGAATTACTTGGTTGGCAAGATTATATGGCTCTGTGATTTTAAGAAAGTAACAAAGTCTTTGAGTCATTCTCTATATACACAAATTGGAGCTAATAAAACCTTCCTCACAAAGGTGGTATAAGAATTTGGGATCCCTGGGTGGCGCAGCGGTTTGGCGCCTGCCTTTGGCCCAGGGCACGATCCTGAAGACCCAGGATCGAATCCCACGTCAGGCTCCCGGTGCATGGAGCCTGCTTCTCCCTCTGCCTGTGTCTCTGCCTCTCTCTCTGTGTGACTATCATAAATAAATAAAAATTTATTAAAAAAAATAAAAGAATTTATTACTGTATGTATGAAATTACCTAACAATGCCTGAAACATGGGATATACCCCCACAAATGTTTAGGTATTATCTGACAGTCTCCATGACCATATCCTGAAATTTTAGAATTTTTTGATTTCTGTATTCCAATATAGCACTTCTGCTGTGATGTGTTCCATAGGCTTAAGTAGAAATTTTTCTACGTGAAGATGACTCTAATAGTTGTGCCTCTATTTCTTCCACTTTGGTCTTCCTGCCTTCCCCATATGCCTACTTCCAACCCAGTTCTCTCTGTAAGACCCTTCAAAGAAATACCATTTACCCTCCAAAAGAGGCAGCTCTATAAATTTGTCTCTCTTGATCTTTTCATGTTAAAAGCAACTCTTCACTGAGTGCTCTGCTCTCTGAGAAATTGGTTACAGGTGACCTGAAGTGGTAGGTGGCCAGGGGGATAGGGAGTCAGAGGAGGGAGGTGATTGACTAACCATCTGTTCTCATTACTTGAGCTAAATATGATGCAGGTTTTGATTTTTTTTTTTAAAGGGTGAATATATCTTCCCCACCTTTGCTAAAGGATGAACTTCTTAATGCACTGGGGAAAAAGTACAAGAAGACAGCAGCTCAAATCGTTTTGCGTTTCAACATCCAGAGAGGAGTAGTTGTTATTCCTAAAAGCTTTAACCCTGAAAGGATCAAGGAAAACTTTCAAGTACGAGATCTGCTTCTGGAAATGTAGAAAGTAGAGTTGTTTTGTTTTGTTTGTTTATTTTTTGGCGAATTTTCTGTTCAGATTAATAAGAAACTTGTAATGCCTTCATATTTTATTGTACACCTGCTCTCCAACCCACATTCTTTATATCTGAATTTAACTTTAGGTGAATTTGAGACAGTTCCCAGCACTTTGGGGATTGCTTTACTGCTTGTACTTTACCTAGCTCCCTTATTTTCTTCCGTTTCCTTAACCTATTAACTCTTGGCACTGCCTACTCACTTCACCAGCATGGCAGAAATAGAAGGTATAAAATTTGAAGTTCATAATAGGAAACTTTCCATATTCTTTTTTTATTTGCTGGGGACAAATTTGGACATTATTGAAGAGGATCATTTGACTTCATGAATGCTAATTGCCTTTATCTCCTCTATAAATAATTTGGAATCAGCCTCATAACTTACAGGTGAGAAGAGGCCGCTAGACAAAGGCATGATTAGTTTACTACTACTCAAGACTAAACTGCTAGGTAAATACAGCCATAGAAAAATATCATGCAAAATTAATTAGTGACTCATCAGTTAATAATCTCAAAAGGTAAGTTGTTTTTGTTTCAATAAGTAGTTTATAAATTTAATAATCTCAGTAGTTTAATAAGTTTTTACTAAATAAAATAAGTAGTTTAATAAGTTTAATAATCTCAAAAAGTTGATAAAACTAAGACCAGATTTATCCCCTCAGTTAGGAAAATAATCAG